>NC_143547.1:24096075-24398218 GCF_031878675.1 Megascapheus bottae
GATCAATTACCAAGGGGGGTTGCATGTACTAAGTGAAATGATATGGTTCAATGTGATAGCAGGGGTAATATAGCAATAAGTCATTAAAAAAACAACAATCAGGCTAGAGGTATGGCTCAAGTGGTAGAATGTCAGCCTATCAAGCATGAGACCCTGAGTTCAAACTCCAGCACCATTAAAAAAAATCTAAACAAATGTTTAGATTTTTTTTGGTTCTCAGAAGGGGAGCTTGAAATGGAAAGACTTAGAAAAAATCATATTAAGTGAAGCAAGCCAGACTCAAAGGAACTTAGGCTCAATGGTTTCCTCATTCGTCATAATCAGTAGAAACCTTGGGCTCTACTAGCAGAGATTTGCAATAGAGCAAAATCTTGATACATAAGGACATATAATGTGAAGCTAACTGAAAGGACCTCCAGGATATTGAAACAAAAGCCATATAATGAATGCTTGTTGTCCTTAATGTACTATGTTGTCTCTCATCTCCTTTGCTGTCCCTTGATTATCTCATATTGGTATAGTATCTCACTTTGTTATCTGATATATTGAATTTATTTGTATTTGGATATTTGAAATTTGATAGGGAAGGGGGGAAAACCAAGACGGGTGGGGGGTGTGGGGGGGGAGGGAAACGGGTACCAAGACATGTGAAAGGGTATCAATGTATGTGAATTAATGCACCTTCTATCTGGCATATATCATGTAACCCTTTTACTAATTACAATAAAAAAAGAAAAAAAATCTAAACAGATCAGAGGACTAAGTCAACTATTTACTCCAGGTATCACAATAAATTATACAAGAAATACAATCAGATTAACACAATGGCTCAAGGATGAATAATATAAATGGGGGAGGAAAAGGAGAGAGATAATGTAAAAGTGCTGTATCTTTTGGAGCAATCAAGTAGCAACTGACATTTAAAACTATAAAACCAGGAAATAATAAGAGAAACATAGATACAAAAGAAATAGTCCAAAATGCTGAATGTTGGTTGCCTTAGATAAGAGACTGGTGAGGTTGAAATGAATCAGGACAGAAACTACTTTTTTATTTGCACATGATTTGACCTTTAAAAAGCTTATCCTGGGCTAGGGGTTTAGCTCAGTGGTAGAGCACTTGCTTAGCATGTATGAGGCCCTGGGTTCCATCTCCATCTAATACTGTACAGCACAACAAAAAAGAAAACAGAAATAAAGCCATACTATAGTCTTATAGTACTTAAGGTAAAACTCAAATGTATGAAAAACTTGTACAGACCATTACTCCATCAAAACCCATATACTTATAATGGTTAAAGAAAAGGAAGGCATAATACTCAGTTGGTTGCATTCTCCCACCAATTCACTATGGCATACTGTGTTCTGGAATTTGTAAAGTTAAGTTCAAACATTTTCTTACACAGGTGCTACCATTTGCTAATCTCCCTCTCTCCCCCCTTCTCTCTCCCTCTCTCTCTCTCTTTCTCTCTGTCTCTGTCTCTCCCTCCCCCCATCACATCATAGGACAAAATCACTTAATGCGTAAGAGACAGGAAAGGAAAACACAGCTATGAACTAAAAACTGCATCTTTCCCATCAAACTTACTAAAACGGCACTAGCATGTTTAATAAGCTGGGTTTGTTAGGAGTTTACTGGTTATATAGCTCTTTTTGCTTTTTAAGGGAACAGTTCCTTACATGCTAAAATGACAAAGCTCCTTGTTAGGGGCAACAAAGCCAATGTAATATGCTGGAGCTGCAAAAGCATATTGCCACCAACAAGAACAAGCAATTTCTAGCTGTTTTATTTACTGTTTAAATTTTATTAGTTGATTTAGCGTTTGTTCTCCTGTATAATATTAAAAATACTTTTGTTAAAATATAAGCCATTTAAAAATCATTATGTAAATGGTAGCAATACTCACTCACACCTCTGACAATCTGAAATAAATCCAAGCCCCTGCATTGAGGATAGATGGTTCTCCCACTTGCGCATAAGCACTTATTTTATACTGTTCCAGTTCATATAGAGTTTGATCCACTGTTAATGGAGTATTAAAAAAACACAATGAAAATGACCTTTTTTTCTTGTTTTATTTCCTCGTTAATTACAATGTTCACAGAGACCACTAGAAATAATTTCCTTTAGAAATTCTCAATTTTATCCACTTTTATTCTCTTGCTCTTTTTTTTAAAATATGGCACAGGTCTCATTAATGTCATTAGTTGCAATGCCTGCTGAGAGAAAATGCTGACTTCGTGTAAATGGAATCAATTTTCTGAATTAAAAAAAAAGGTTTATATGAGGCTACTTCTTACATAGTATTTTTTTTCTCAGAGGCACTCCTTATGGGAAATGTTTTAAGTAGTAGGATAGGTGCTGGGTTACTAACTCTACATTTATGCAATGAGTGCCTTGAACTGGGCTCCATCCCTGCTTTCAGCCATTTAACCTTGCTACATTCTACAGTGTATGAGGAAGCATATGCAGACCTTTCAAAGCTTCTTTCCCCAAAAGTAGACAGACATTTTCTAGCTTTATATACTTGTGTATTAATAGACAGAGGTTACTGTTGAGTAACACACATATAATGAGCAAATAAGAGATTAAGAAACCAAGAGGGCAAGTGGGAGAAAGGAGAGGAAGAAGGCCTCAAATGTATAGATCAAGAGCAATTAAGTAAGTCCAGAACAGGAGAGTCAAGGGTAGAAAAAACAATGCCATGAATAGATTCTGGGCCCATCAGTGGAAAAATATGCAAAGGAAAACCAAAGGTGTGACCAAGATTACTTTACAGAGAGCTACCGAAGTCAAAGTTGCCAAGTCAGACTCTAAATCCTGAGGTAGAATAAAGAAAGAAGCTGAAATAGAAATAGAAAGGGTTATGTCCACTCAGAAGATTCTAAGTATCACAGGCTTTCATAAAGCAGACTTTCACAACTGCAGGCCTACTATATAAACCTTCAATGAAAAAGTTCAGCCCCTTTTTCAGTGGTCTGTCCCCCAAAAGAGTTCAAAGAAGTGAGGGGGGTACACATAGGAACTGCTACAAAGAATATGGTAATGTAAGGAAAAGAAGGGGTACTGAATTTCCAAAAGGGAATGAAATTAGTAAGGACTAAAATGAATAGTCAATAATTAAAATAGTATACATCCATTAATATACTTCTGTCTTATATCTTTTTTTATAATTTTTATTGTAATTAATAAAAGGGTTACATGATATTTGTCAGATAGAAGGTGCATTAATTCACATACATTGATACCCTTTCACATGTCTTGGTAGACATCTGTATATTTTAGGCATTGGGATGCGTTCACTGGTAGGCTTACAGATATTTTTGAAATGACATTAAACAGTAGAAAAATACAGAGCAAAAACTTTCTACTCAGTGTTCTATAAATAGGAGAGAGTTAAGGATAGAAATAAATATTAGTGGATCAGTTACTATATATTGGAGGAGTGTATATTTTCTGAGTATTTTTAAAGAACAGGTTTCCTGTGAGTGAAGACTGCATTCATCTGTGCACAACACAACACCATGTACTACACTTAACAGATGGCATACATAGCAGACAATACATGTTTATCCAGTGAGATTTTGAAGAAAGTAAATCCAATGGAATGTCTTTGAGCTATAAGTGGAGTAAGAATAATCTAAATATCCTGTTATGACATGAATGCTAGAATAATATTACTTAGTTAAAAAAGGAGACTAACAATAGTATGTGGAATATGCCATTTTTATTCAAGAAAGCAAGAAATAATTATGTGTATGTACATGTACATTCATCCATACATGTAGTATTTATGATACATATTTATAACTTTAAAGAAAATGACTAAATGAAAGGTAATGAAAATAATGACTTATAGAGGAGGGAGAAAAGAAGAATGTATTAGTTTTATAGCTTGCTTTTAAAAACATGTAAATATTTCATATAATTATATTAAAAAGTTAAATTAAAAATATAAAAACTGGGCTGGGAGTTTGGCCTAGTGGTAGAGTGCTTGCCTAGCAGGCACAAAGACTTGGGTTTGATTCCTCGGTACTACATATATAGAAAAATGCCAGAAGTGGTGCTGAGGCTCAAGTGGTAGAGCTCTAGCCTTGAGAAAGTCCAAGAACAGTGATCAGGCCCTGAGTTCAAGTCTATGACTGGCAAGAACATAGAAATAGAAATCAAAATAAAAGTAAAACCCAAAGTAAAACCCAATAGCATAGTAAGTCAATGGCAAAACCACAAATAGTCTAAGTAACTTTTTAAAAATACATATAATTTTACTGTTGTTATTAAGGTGTTGTACAGAGAGGTTACCATCCACAAGTCAGTTAATGAGAACATTTTTTTTCACAATATCACTCCCATCACTTCCCACAAGTTACATAGGTCACTTTCCACAGAGTTGTTAGTTTTTTTTTACATATAATCTTTTTGCTTTGAAATAATTTCAGACTGTAAAAATTACTAGGTCTTTTATATTACATGACCAACATATTTCAGTATGCATATACATATAGAGACACATACACATTATATTTCCAAGCACATGCACACAGAAGATGCCATCAGAATCTGCCAATAATTGTCATTTAAATGATGCATTTTGAAGTATAAAGTATTGTAAAAATGTGATTCAAGAAAGACTGATTTGCAAAACCTGGTAACAGCTTCAAAGCCTTACATTCCCAGACTCCCAAATTCTGAAGGTGATCCCTTAATTGCCACAGCTGCCCATGCACTTCAAAGGCAGCACTGCAAGATGATGACGGTGAACAGGGCGATAATATTGGGTTTGAACCTGGGCTCTGACATTTGCTTGATTGATGAATCTCTGTTAACTTCATTCAGTTCCTTCAACTTGTAAAGCAGGTATAATATGGCATCTACACAATAGATTTGTAATGGGAACTAATGATACCTTGTGGCAAGGCATCTCATACCACCTAAATGCTAAATAAATGCTACCTGATGTTCAAATTTATTTATTTGTGTGTGTGTGTGTGTGCATCTGTGTGTGTGTGTGTGTGTGTGTGTGTGTGTGTGCACGCACACACACACACACACACACACATTAGTCCTGGGGCTTGAACTGGACCTGGGCACTGTCCCTGCACTTTGTGTTCAGGCTAGTGCTCTACTACTTGAGTTACAGTGCCATTTCTGGCTTTTTGGTAGTTAGAGATAAAAGTTTCATGGACTTTCCTGCCTACGCTGGCTTTGAACGCTGGTCCTCAGATGTTAGACTCCTGAGTAGCTAGGATTATAGACATGATCCACTGATATCTGGCTTATTGGTATATTTGTGTATTATTAATTCTCATTACCGATAAACTCCATCCTTGTATTTCACCCTCAAAACCTTTTATTTTTAACCACATTGGAAATACAGCAATTATCTTCTAATATGAGCATCAATAGAAACGAGATAAGCTCTACTATTACATTTGACAAAGTTCTATAATAGTCTATCCCTTCCCGGTACATTCATTAGAGTTAAAATTCTTTGCAATTACATTAAAAACCATGTTAAGAAGCTAACTGCCAGTGGCTCACATCTGTATTTCTATTCAGGGAAATATGGAAGATCAGTCCAGGCAAAGTCTATTACTACTTCCCAACACAGGATTGGGAAACAAAGCAGAGTGTGACACTGTGACTGGGTAGAGGAGACAAGAGATCATAATTTAAGAAAGATAAGGCAGAAGGAATAATTCTGAATATAGTACCACAAAGAAGGAAGCTAGGCATAGGAAAAAGCCTCCAAAAATCAGTACTAAGAACACTATGAATCTTTAATAAGAATGTGTACAAGTATGGCTTCAAATGCCATGAGGTTGAGAAACAGAGTGGAAATATTGGAGTTCTAATCAGACACAGGAAAGTCCTTCTTTAGTGCTAAAGAGAAATCTTAACTAAGTATGGAAACTCAATGAAGTACAAAATACTACACTACTTGTGGACTAATGGAGGAAGCAACAAACAGTACTACACAATACACTGTATTCAGAAATTGCTTTTATTGAATGGCATCTCCTTTGTACAACTACTTAAAGATAATAAAAGTATTTTTTAAAAGTATTACACAATAAAAAGAAAATCCAATCATGGAGAAACAGACCTACCTCCAAATGATAGATAAGTAGTCATTACAAGGCAGAAGTTCAAAATAGATTAGGAACATTATCAAACATTTAAGACAGAGATGAACACAGTGAGAAAAGAAGTAATAAAACAACACAAAGTGGATTCTAGAATTGGAAGATATGTCACCTTAAATGTATAATCTGGACAAGACTTGAAAAAAATCAATAAACTTGAAGTAACAGGAACATAAAATGTCCAAATATAAACATATTTCTAAAGAAATAAAATAGCATGATCTCAGCTGGGTTATGGTGGCTTATACCTGTAGTCCTAGCTACTCAAGAGGCTGAGATCTGAGGATTATAGTTCAAAGCCAGCCAAGGTACAATAGTCCATGAGACTTTTACATCCACATAACCATCAGAAAATTGAAGTGGCATTGTGGCTCAAAGTGGTAGAGCTCTAATGCAAAATTCCAGGACAGAGCCCAAGCCCGAGTTCAAGCCTCATGACTGACAAAGCATGAAATTAAAATACAAATGCTTGGTGACATGCAGAACAGTGTTAATGGGTCCAACATGCATGTAGTTGTAACCCTCCAAAGGAAAAGACAGATAAGTGACAGAAAAAAAAAATCTGAAGAAATAATGTAGAAAAGTGTCCCAAAATGGTTTACAAACTAAGCACACAGAAACAAGAAGCTAAAAAAAAATCTCAAGTTGGCTGACATATAAAAAACACTGTCAAAACTTCATAAAACAAATTATAAAAACAAAACTTTAAAAAATTCAGGGAGGGCCTAGAGTTTGGCCTCATAGTAGAGTGTTTGCCTAGCATGCACAAAGACCTGGGTTCGATTCCTTGGCACCACATACATTAAATAAAAAGCTGGAAGTGGTGCTGTGGCTAAAGTAGTAGAACTCTAGCCTTGAGAAAAGACCAAGGACAATGCTCAGACCCTGAGTTCAAGCCCCATGACTGGCAAAAAGATAAAAATAAATATAAAAATAAAAAAAATCATCGAAAAAATGATATAAAACATAAAGGCAAAAGGAGAATACATCAGTTCATGAAAATATTGTCAACTCACCAAGATGTTTACAACCTTATATATATATATTCACCTAAGAAAGATAGTTTTAAAACACATGAAAGAGAAAAAAATGATATAAGTATATGAATGGACAGTCATAAAACAAGTAGGCAAAAAATCAGTGAACTGAATAGCACTATTGACTAACTTGAAATACTTTGTTATTTATCAAATACTATACTCGAGACCTAATAACAGGCTTATACATTGAACATTTACAGATGAAGGCCATATTCTGAGCCATTACAAAAGGCTTCAATAAATTTAAAAGAATTTAAGTCATATAAAGTATACTCTGTGATCACAATAAAATTTAGGACTCAGTATTTGAGTTTAAAATTTGAAAATGAGATAACATACTTCCAAACGCAAATCATGAGTCACAGTAAAATTCTAAAGGGAAAATGGAAAGCACTCTGAGCTAAATACAACTTTGAAATGTCAATAAAACAGCACGTTTGCAAATTTATAACATGTAGTGACTACATTAGAAAAGAGAAATATCAATTCAAGCTTAGTTTCAAACTAAGAAGTTAAAAACGATAGTTAAACCAAAATTAATTCATGGAGAAAAATAAAGACTCCATGTGGAGATAAAAAAATGAAAGATGGCAAAATTTAACAGAAAAAAATGAATGAAACAACAAATCTCTTAATAGAGAAATTTCCAGCCAGGATGATCAGGGGGAAAAACAAGGTATGAACTAATAATATTAAGGACAAAAAGGTGACATCACTAAAAGGTTTTAAAGATGTAAGAAAGATATTGTTTTACACAACTTGTGTTAATACCTTTACCAATAAAGATAAACAAAAAAAATGTAATGAAAAACACAAAACACTAATGCTCATTTAAATAGGAATAAACTATGTATGAATGTCTTAAAAGCATCTCTCAATGAAAACTAAACCCAAGACAGTTTCACTGATGAGGGCTACCAAATACAGAATGAAGAGATAACAATTCTATGCAAACTTTTCATATCAAACACAAAAAGGAGCATTTCTTCACTCATTTTACAAGGTCCAGATAGAGGCATTATAAGAACACTAAAGTATCTACTAGAAAACTTTTAAATTCAATAAATACTTTCAGAAAGTAACAGGATATGACATCAACATAAAACCCATATAAAAATTCATAGTCTTACTACATACCAGTCACAAACTCACTGAAAAAAACAAGTCAGAGAAAGAATTTCATTCATAACAGCCCCAGAATAGGAGGAACCCTAGGCATACATTTAACCCTCTACAATGATAATTATAAAGCACCGAAAATGAAATTATGGAAGACACTTAAAAATGGAAAAACAATGCTAATAAACTTGATAGAATTAGGATTTTCAAAATGTCCACCTTGTCATAGTGAACCGCTTTAAGCAGTTATAATACATTAATTAGGTGTGCCTGAAGTCAAGTATTGTGATACACTAGCATTGTTCTTTTTGCTCAGGATTGCTTTTGATAGTCAGGGCCTTTGATGCTTCCATATGAACTTCAGGATTAAAATTTCTATTTCTGTGAAGAATACCATTGGAATTTCGATAGAAATTGCATTGAATCTGTTGGTTGCTTTGGTAAAAGGGCCATTTTATCCAATTTTTAAATGATCAGAATCAATTAGTATTACAAAGGGATTTCATCTGGACATGTCTGTGAATACAATGTTAACTTCACCACAATCACCTTCTGACCCTACCTCCATTCTTCCCCAAACAATCTTAACAAATTTCAGTGTTCCATTTCTATGCATGCGTATGGAGTATTTAGGCCACCATCACCCTCCTTCACCTTCTCTGTTTGCCTTCCCCACTCCTACTAGAATCCATACCCAACACAGGATCTGTCTTTTTTTTTCAAAATTGTCCCATACACTTTGAATTTTTCTAATTTTCCCAAGTAGAGAAAAATCCAAGATGATGCATTGTATTCAACAATTAAATCTCTCTTGTAGGACCTGTCTTACATGATCAGCTTCTTTTTCTCCTTTAACTCGATCATATCTGCTGTGTGTGACAGTTCCACTCAGACACAATCTTCCTGTCCAATTTTCTTCTCCTAAGCTGTCTCTAGATTTTTCAGCACTGTGGTGGGAAATCATAAGGATGTAGATAAACAGTGTTATAAATTCCTTGTATCCTGGCTTGGTTGGACCCTTGAGGGGGGCCTAGCAATCTCTCTCTTCTTCTGTTGCCACTACACAAACTCTCTTATCTCCCCAGTCTACCACCATGTCTGCTCTCAGCAGGGTCTCTACTTCCCATTATACCAACAAAATCAGGCCAGCCACTGAGGGACTTGGCTCAGGTTCCTCCTGCCTGCCTGCAGCTTTATTTGGTTCCTGCCTTTTTTTGTCTCAGTGGATGAGGGCCCCAGTTTCCACTTGCTGCCAGATAATGACCACTCCTTTAAGAGTACTTTCCTCTTCCTTGCTTTTACCCAGCAAAACTGAAACTACACTTTACCTTCTTTCCCACCAATTTAAAACTCCACAGCTGTTCCACATGACCACCTTTCCATCTATGACTAGTCCTATCGCCTCTTCCCACTCTAGAAAATCTCTAGAGAACTCTTTTCCCTTGAAAACCATCTATATTTATATCTTCAACTTTCCATTTCACCCTTAGTCTATTACATACCGGCTTCTGTTTCGACTGAAATACTGAAAGTGCTGTGGTTAAGGTACCCACTGATTCCTCTATTGTTAAATTCCTCGGACAGCAGAGTTAGCCTTTCAATTGGTCTTTTGTGCTATTTCAGAAAATCTATTTTTCCCTGCTGGCTTCTACTTTCCTCTGCCTCTGTACATTTCTTTAAATGGAGGTATTCTTCAAAAGTCCTAACCTTTCTCTTTTCATTGCGGCCTTTTCAATTCTGTTCTTCCTCGCCTTCTTTCTTCCCTTCCTTTTCATCTTTCTTTCATTTCTTCTTTTTTTGAGACAATGTCTTGCTATGTAGCTCAGACTGGTCTCAAACTCATCTTTCTGTCTCTGTCTCCTTATAGGCTTGTGTCATTATTAGTGTTTTTTCATTAAGCAATCCTGTGGTCAGGTCTATTTCCAGAGTTTCACCTACTACCTTCCTGATAAAGATTCACAAATCTTTTATTTTTTCTTCAGATCTTGGTTTTAAGTTTCAGATTAAAGCACTTAACTGATATTGATATTTTATAAGTCCATCAGGTGCAACACGTTCCAAATTCATTTATCCTCTCTGACCCACTCTTCAAGAGTGTCTATTAGAATAAAACAGCCCTACTACCAACTAATCACATAATCAAACAAAAGATCTTCCTAGAGTTTTTGTCCTTAAGCCCTATGTCACCAATCACTACTGCTTGAAACTCCGTAACATTTCTTCTATTTAGTGCCTCTCCTCCATCCAGGACTACTGGCACTTTCAAACTACTTCTCCATCCTTATATAGCCTCCATCTCAATACTGCCTGATTGGTCTTGGTCTTCTTAAAATCTAAACCTGATTTTCTGGGTTTCCTGTTTAAAAACTATCAATGGTACACAAGTCCTGAAGAATGAATTTTAAACTTCTCAACATTGTACATAGGGCATGCATACCCTGTCTGTTCATTCTCCCCATGCCTTCAACCTGAGCAAAACCAAATGACTTGCACTTTCCCTGAATAGACCAGCCTAACACTTTATTGGTATGTCAATCGACACATCCTTTGCTTCACCTGTAATTGCTTGGCTGTAAGGCACTTCCTATAAGACCAGATTATCTAAAGTGACAAACCTTTCTAGATATCTGGAAAATTCTTTTTGTTTTAAATTATATTCTCTTCACTCTGCCATTCAGGAGGCACAATTGATGCAATGTCAATCAGAATGAAACTGCTGGGTTATGTAGCAATGGATGCTTTGGATAGATTACAGAGAAAGAGTATATAATTAAACTTACAATATATGATTTTGGAGGACTCTATTAGGGGTTGAATACAGAGACTTGTGTTTGTTAGGCATGTGTTCTACCATTTGAACCACATCTGACAAATTTTTTGAGTGTCTCAAATTATGGGAATTAAACTGGTCACAAATAGAAGCAAAGGAATAAAATGTGAGCTTTAGAATTTTTCTTTATTTCAGAATCACATATTTTAAAATACATTACTATTTTTTTTCAGCCAGTCCTGGGCTTAAGCTCAGGGCCTGAGGACTGTCCTTGAATTTTTCTCAAGGCTAAAACTCTACCACTTGTGCCTCAGCACCACATCTGGCCTTTTCTAAGTATGTGGTACCAAGAATCAAACCCGGGTCTTCGTGCATGCCAGGCAAGCACTCTACCACTAGGCCAAACTCCCAGCCTAAAATACATTATTGAAGTAACCACAGCAATAAGTACGTTGTGCTTTGCAAATTTTTAGTATCTGACCCATTTATAAATAACTATTGTGATGAAATAAATAAAAACTTGTTACACAAACAGGTCTAAGGATTTCCTCACATGACAATTTTATGGCATTTTCCAAGCCTCCAAATTTTCCAGTGGCCACTTCCCAATTGAGTATAGTTATCTTTCCTTCCAGATTATTTTGTAAACATAAGCCTCTTACTAAAAAGAAGTGTTTTGTAGTTCAAAGTCCAATCACAACCAGTTTCTTTGTTACACACACACAGAAACAGACACATAGGCACATGACATGCACATGCACGTGCGCACACGCACACACACACACACACACACACAGAGGCAGTAATGGGAATTAAACTCTTGTCTTTATACTTACTAAACAAGCCTTCTACTACCTAAGCCATGTGTTTAGGTCTTCGTAATATTTTCAAG
Organism: Megascapheus bottae; assembly: GCF_031878675.1. Taxonomy (NCBI): domain Eukaryota; kingdom Metazoa; phylum Chordata; class Mammalia; order Rodentia; family Geomyidae; genus Megascapheus; species Megascapheus bottae. The sequence goes on from NC_143547.1 coordinate 24,108,043, forward strand.
AGGAGAATGCTTAAATTGTCTTATTAAAACATATCTAAAAGAATTTCCCTATCGTTTGATTATAAAAAAATTAAAATTCAGCTTTAATAAACAGTGCCAGACTGGATTTTAAATAGTCTCCTAATTGTAGATCACAATATGTCCTTAGTCTCCTACTCACAGTGACAAATTATTCATTGTTGTCATATGTATCTCTGAGTTGGTACTTAATGAGGACATTTGATTCTATGGCAGCATTTTAGTAGTTTTTGTAATATAATAGCACCAACTGCTATAACCTTTTTCAAACAGTAACAAGGTTTCACTTTAAAAATCATATTTTGTTCTCACATTCAGAATGGGACCTACATCTTTTCCTCTTCAATGCAGAGGTGGGCTGTCATTTTTCTGACCAATGAAATATTAGTGGAAATGAAACTGTGCCACTTGCCCTGTTAGGCTGATAGAGCTCTCCATATACCACTTTGGCCTTCAATGAACCTAATTTTAAAACATCTAACTTTGTGTGGTTGGTCTAGCAGATGTCAAATTTTACTTAATTTTATACATTAGAAACACCATTTTCTCTGCAATTTAATTCAATTACTCTTGATTTAGTTTTTTTCTCAGATATTTCTTGATTTAGTTTTAAAAATTAATGATTTAATAGGACCTCCTGAATAATTTCCTCCTCTCCTCTCCTGTCTCTCTCTGTCTCTCTCTCTGTCTCTCTCTCTCTCTCTCTCTGTCTCTCTCTCTCTCTCTCTGTCTCTCTCTCTCTCTCTCTCTCTCTCTCTCTCTTTCTTTCTTTCTGGTCAGTAGTGGGGTCTGAACCCTGGGCCTTTGTGTCGCTCCTGAGCTCTTTAGTTCAAGGCTACAGCTCTACCACTTGAGCCACAGAGCCACTTCTGGCTTTTTCTGTGTATGTGATACCAAGGAATCAAACCTAGGACTTCGTGCATACTAGGCCATACTTGGCTACTAGACCAAACTCCCGGCCCAATTTCCCTTGTTGTAATGTGCACTGGTAGAACTGTTATTAATTCTTCTTTACTAGTTAGCAGTACACAAAGGCCAAAACAAGTTTTTAAAAACTACTATGTATGTCAAGGACTGATGACTCATGCCTGTAATACCAGTTACATAGGAAAGTGAGATCTGAATATCAAGGTTCAAAGCCAACCCAGGCAGGAAAGTCCATAAGATTCTTAATATTCAATTAACCAGTGACAAAAGCTGGAAGTAGAGCTGTGGCTCAAGTAGAATAGTGCTAGTCTTGAGCAAAAAAGCTCAGGGACAGTACCCAGGTCCTGAGTCAAAGTCCTATGATGAAAACAGTAAAAAAAGAGTACAGGTAATACATTTACGTTAACTTAAAACCCCCAATGAAAGCAAATTTAATATAAAATATAAACAGGAGAAGAAAATGCACTTGATGTCTCAGTCATTATCCTGAGAAATGTGTGCATGCTAGTCTTGGGCATTGTCCTCAAGCTATTTTGCTCAAGGACGTGCTCTACCATTTGAGCCACAGCTCCACTTCCAGCCTTTTTTGTGGTTAATTGGAAGTTAAGAGTCTCACAGACTTTCAAAGGTTGGCTGTGAGCTGAGACCCTGAGATCCCAGCCTCCTGAGTAGCTAGGATTAAAGGAAAGAGCCAATGTCAGCCAGCCAGAGAAATTAAAAAAACAAAAACAAAAACATGAAAATACATCAAATCTAAGGCCAAGTAACATGCACTGGATGAATGAGAAATTTCAACCAGTGAAGTACCACATGTAATCATACATGGTAAACCAGAAGAGCAAAGCGACCTTTCTTAGTCTGCTCAGGCTATTACAACATAATACCATAGACTGAAGGAGCTTAAACAGCAGAAAATTTTCTCACTGCTCTGGAAGCGTGGATATATCCAAGATTAAGGAACCAGTCTATCTGGTAAGGGATCTCTGTCTGGTTCATAGATGGCATCTTCACACAATGTTCTCACATGGTAAAAGGATTGAGGCAGCTCTCTGGGGCTTATTTTTTGGACATTGTCCATAAAGCGAAAGTTTTTAAATTTTATGTAGAAAAGCAGCATTTTATTTTGTTGTTTGAGAAAAAATGCCCTGGAAAACAAGAGGCTTTGCTTTCCTGATAGTATGAAACAAAATTCTGAACAGAATTCATGTCTCTCTTCTGGTTAGAAAACTACATGGGAAGACAGTGCACTGTTAAGTGTAATAACTGAGCCAAAAAAAGCCTGGGAAAGACCTTTATAGTGTCAGTCCCCAGTCCTTTCAGAAGCAAATATTCATGTACAAGCACACTGTACCCTATACTGAGTGGAATAACTATAAGATAATGGCATTAGTAACAACAAGCTCATGAGGCACACTTAATCATAATAGTTATGTTAAAGCCTTTATCATTGTCTTTACAGTCCTTAATTAGTTCAGTGAGGTAATACTTACCATTTTTCCCAGATTACAAAAAAGAAAACTATCTTCAGGAAGTAATTAGCTGGCTGGGCACAGTGGATCATGCCTGTAATCTTAGCTACTCAAGAGGCTGAGATCTGAGGATCAAAATTCAAAGCCAGCCTGGGCACATAAGGACCTGAGACTCTTACCTCAAATTAACCTCTAGAAAACAGGAAGTGGGGCTTGGCTCAAGGGTAGGGTGGTAGCCTTGAGCTCAAGAGCTCAGGGACAGCACCTAGGCCAAGTTCAAGCCCCATGACCCACACAAAAAAAGAGAAGTAATTAGCCCAGCTAATATATAATAGGGCCAGAATTTTGACAAAGTTTAATGGCACTCTCAAAAACCTCTTGCTAGGTCCCAGTGGCTCAAGCAACTCAGAAGACTGAGATCTGAGGTTTAAAGCCAGCCTGGGCAAGAAAGTCCATGAGACTCTTATCTCCATTTAAGTACCAAAAAGCCAGAAGTGGAGTTGTGGCTAAAGTAACTGAGTGCCAGCCTTGAGCACAAAAGCTCAGGGACAGTGCCCAGGCCTTGAGTTGAATCCTCAGGACTGTCTGTCTGTTTATCCAACCGTCTGTCTGTCTGACTGTCTGTCTGTCTCCGTCTCTCCCCTCTCTCTCTCTCTCTCTCTCTCTCTCTCTCTCTCTCTCTCTCTCTCTCTCTCTCTCTCTCTCTCTCTCTCTCTCTCACACACACACACACACACACACACACACACACACACACACACACACCTGATATACCATACAAAGCTAAGCTATAAGAATGATATTTTAAAGTAATTTATTCTTCACCATAAAAAAAGAAAACTTCATTTGTCAAGCCACTTTTAGTCTTGGCTTAGAATAAGTTACACTGATAAATCTCTAGAAAAAAAACAAAAGCCCTTAGCTGTAATTAACCTAGTACTTATCCTCAAACTTTACTTGTATCTGATAGGAACTTACCAGGATAGCACTGTCTTTTACTTATTTTCATGGAAGACAAAGACAAATTTTCAAATATTGGGAAGAGAAGATGAATATATAAAAAAGAATAAAAGCTTAGTTCTCAAAGCTCAGTGCAAAAAACTCCACTGAAAGAGCAAATAGTTAAGGTGGATAGATAGAAGAGTCTTGTCAACTTTTTTCAGACACATATTAGAAGTGTTAAAAAATAACATAGACATTATAGAGACATGCTGCAAAGCTTCTCAAAGCCAGCATTGCTTTCTGATTTTTCACTGAAAAAAAAAAAAACTAAGTGACTTGGTAATCATTCCTCAAATAGAAGTTTTAACTCTCCTGGGTGATATTTCTGAAGAATAAATGAAAGAGAGAAAATTTATCATATTGATGGGTAAGACATTTAAGCAAGTCAAAATAAAGGCAAATAGCACAGTTAATGTGATACCACCAGTTCAAACAGATAAAAATTCTTCCCTAAACATTTCAAAATGACATGTGTTATACTTTTAAATACATTTTACCTCATATTGATACAAATTATTTTATCATTATTTACTAAGTATTCAATGAAGATAATAAAAACAGATTCACCTGTGTCTCAAGTTGTCCTTCTTTCTTCATATTATTAATATGGCTCAATTGTTAGAAAGAAAGGTATCCATTTTATTCCCATATGCACTCATCTTGGTACTAAGCATTCTGCCTAGAACACTTATTTAATGAGTTTTACTCATACAGAAATGAATGAATGTTTTTTTAACTTACAAACCATACCCCTAAAATGTAATACATAAACATTTAAATTGAGAGATCATTATTACATGAGTTGAAAAAAACTGTTTTCTTCTTTCTCTTGGGACAATGTGTACCTATTCCTATAGTAGTTACAGTTCATTGAATTTTCAGGAAACTCACCCATTTAACTAGCAACCAGCTCAAGACTGAGAACATGAACAACAAACTCGGTACTACTGTGTCCCTTCTAGTCACTACTCAGACAGAGGTAACCACTAATTTGTCCTCAAAATAATGGTCTTGCTAAACATAGACCTCTCCTATGACCCAGCAATTCCACTACTTGGCATTTACCCAATCATCCAGAAACAAGGGCATACTAAATCCACCAGCACAACAATGTTCATTGCAGGACTATTTACCATAGCAAAGATATGGAACCAACCTAGATGTCCCTCAGTTGATGAGTGGATCAACAAGATGTGGTATTTGTACACAATGGAATTCTATGCTGCTGTCAGAAAGAATGACATTGCCCCATTTGTTAGGAAATGGAAAGACTTAGAAAAAATCATATTAAGTGAAGTAAGCCAGACTCAAAGGAACTTAGGCTCAATGGTTTCCCTCATTTGTCATAATCAGTAGAAACCTTGGGCTCTCCTAACAGAGTTTTGCAATAGAGCAAAACCTTGATACAAAAGTCCATATAGTATGACGCTAAATGAAAGGATCTCTAGGATATAGAAACATAAGCCATATGATTGATTGTTGTTCTTAAGGTACTATATGTTATCTCTCATCTCTTTTGCTGTCCCTTGGTTATCTCATATTGTTACAATATCTCACTTTGTTTCCTGATATATCGGATATATTTGTATTTGGTTATTTGAAATTGGATAGGAAAGGGGGGAAAACAAGATGAGGGTTGAGGGTGGGGAGAGGGAAATGGGCACCAAGACATGTGAAAGGGTATCAATGTATGGGAATTAATGCACCATCTATCTGGAAAATATCATGTAACCCTTCTATTAATTACAATAAAAAATTTATGAAAAAAATAATGGTCACATAAATGTAGCTATAATTTAGGGAGTCTTTCATGCCTTGTTTGTCTTATTATGCTTGAGATTTGTCTATGCTTTGTGTTTAACAAACATTCACTCATTTACCAATATACTGTAATTTTTTATATATGTTGCTGTTGAATATTTGTATTGCTTCTACTTTAGGGATATTATGAAAATACTGCTAGAAGCAGAATGCAGAATGCAGAATGCTAGAATTCTTGTACTTTTTTTTGTGGATGCATATGAAAGTCTCATTGGGTATGTAACTAGGGAGTGGAAATGCTAGGATATATAAGGCAAATAGATGACAGCTTTGGTATAGATACTTGTCAGTTTCCAAAGTGATTAAACTGGCTTAGCTCTCATTAGTAACAAAGTTCTGATGGTTCTACACTGTCCCTGACAGTAGGAATTGTTTGTTGTTTTCACTGTTAGGAATGTAGTGTTATAAACTTGTAATTTTAGCATATATTATTCTGAGAAGTGAAAATGTGCACCATTTATTGATTATTTGAATAATTTTTTCTGAAATAACATTCAAGACTTTTGTCCATTCCTCATGGGGTCTTTCTAAAAGTTACTTTGAGGATACCTAGACTTCTTTCTTACAATTTGAGAAGGGCCATACCAACTACTAAACTATATGAACTCAACTTGAAAAGACAGGACAGGGAAACACAGTTTGAGCGTGCGTTTTTACAGTCCATCATTGGAGTCCTTATCATAAGGGTAAAAGAACTTCCTTACCTTTAGCAAATATAATCTTCACCAAGTAACAAAAATATTCCTTTGTTCACCAACTATCATCCTGCCATTTATCACCTCTAAAATCCTCAACAAATTCATAAAACTTTTATATATATTTTTTTTCTTCATTCATTTGGTAAACAGTTACAGAAGTATCTACTTTGGGCTATGCAAAAGCAATAGTTCTACATGTGAAAATCAAGGAAAATGAAACAACAACAACAAAAAAACCCCCCTTCCTTCACTTCACATACATATCAGTATTGTGTTTGGGTATGTGATACATGAAGCCAAGAGTAGTAGCTGCACACTAAAGTAAAAAGAGTGAGGAGTAGTAGCCTGAAATGTTGGAGTAAATATGGACTCTAGCATTCAATAAACACACCAACCTGAATTCACCTGGCTTTACCCTCTTGTTCATCTCTCACAAAGTTCTTTAATGTCTCTAATCTTAGACTATAAAAACATGGAGACAATGCATTTTTGAAGGGTTCTTTGGAGATAAAGCAAGGTAGCATAAATAAACAGGGCCCAATAACGTACCTGTAATTAAAAATATTGGATGGGGGCTGGGATTTTGGCCTAGCGGTAGAGTGCTTGCCTAGCATGCAAGAAGACCTGGGTTCGATTCCTCAGTACCACATACATAGAAAAAAGCCAAAAATGGTGCTGAGGCTCAAGTGGTAGAGCTCTAACCTTTAGAAAAAGACCAAGGACAGTGCTCAGGCCAAGTCCAACCACAGGACTGGCAAAAAAAATATTGGATGATCAGTACATGGCAGCTCTTAAAAGGAGTATATACATCTTTATTTTGGTAAAGATGTAATGTTTACTACAAACAGAAACACAAAACTTCTACTGTTTATAGGTATAGCTCTTTTTTTTAGGTATAGCTCTTTTGTGACTTGTCTTGCTAAATTCTTTTAATTATGTAGTCTGTCATTCATACCTTCATAGAGCAATTAGTTGAGATGTTATAAAGCAACAGTTCTTAGAAAATATGCAACTTGGTGGGAAGGGAGTTGGGAGAGAAAGACTGGGAGAAAATGAGGGAGAGAGTGACACTGTTCAAAAAGCAATATACCCATTACATAACTTATGTAACTCTAACATTTGTACATCACTTTTACAAAAAACACTTTTAAAAATTGGAAAAAATTCTAATAACCTTCTACAACAATGAAAAAAATAAAAGAAAATATCAGCTTAAAAAAGCATTAGAAGGGCCTGGAGTTTGGCCTAGTGGTAGAGTGCGTGCCTAGCATGCATGAAGACCCGGGTTCGATTCCTTGGTACCACATGCATAGAAAAAAGCTGGAAGTGGTGCTGAGGCTCAAGTGGTAGAGCTCTAGCCTTGAAAAAGTCCAAGGACAGGGCTCAGGCCCTGAGCTTAAGCCCAGGACTGGCAAAAAAAAGCAGTAGAGCCAGGTTCTGGTGGCTCATGCCTATAATCCTAGCAACTCAGGAGGCTGAGATCTGCAAATCACATTTCTTAAGCCAACCCAGGCAAGAAGTCTTTGAAACTCTTATTTCTAGTTAAATATGAAAAGGCTGAAAGTAGGGCTGTGACTCAAGTGCTAGAGCACTAATTCTCATCACAAAAGCTCAGAATAGGCCCTGAGTTTAAAACCCAGGATCAGCCAGAACATACAAAATGCAGTTATTTCTGTCATTCGTGGGGCTTGAACTCTGGGCCTGGGCACTGTTTCTGAGCTTTTTTTCCTTCTAGGTATATTTATTTAGGCTTATTTTGTCACTCTCACAGTACGTTAATAATACCACCTGATTTTTTTTTTAAAAATGGAGAAAAGGGGGCTGGGAGTTTGGCTGAGTGGTACAGTGCTTGCCTAGCATGCACAAAGACCCAGGTTCAATTCCACTGTACCACATACATTGAAAAAAGCCAGAAGTGGTGCGGAGGCTCAAGTGGTAGAGCTCTAGTCTTGAGAAAGCCCAAGAGTAGTGCTCAGTCCCTGAGCTCAAGCCTGGGACTGGAAAAAAAATGGAGGAAAGGAAAACTACGCTCCTTGGGTACAGAATTGCACTGATACTGGAACTCTGTTATCGTATACATGATCTTTCTTTGTATATGTTATCCATACATTGTACCAATAGTTTTTTTTTAATTGTCCGGGTGATATACAGAGTGGTATTCATCAGGTAGGGGGTACATTACTTCTTGAACACTGTTACCCCTTTCTGTGTTTTTTTTCCCGCATTTCTTCCCCCACCCCTCGGATTTTTTTTCCAAGTCTTTCCATTTCCTTACAAAAGAGGTGATGTCATTCTTTCTGATAGCAGCATAGAATTCCATGGTGTATACATACCGAATCTTCATAATCCATTCATCTACTGAGAGGCATCTGAGTTCCCTGAGCTCTTCAGCTCAAGGCTAGTGCTCTACCACTTGAGCCACAGCTCCACTTCTAGTTTTCTGGTGGTTAATGGAAGATAAGTATCTCAGGCCTGAAGTTCTAGCTACTCAAGAGGCTAAGATCTGAGGATTGAGGTTCAAAGCCAGCCAGGCACTAAAGTCTATGAGACTCTTATCTCCAATTAATCACTTAAAAATGGGGAGTGGAGCTATGTTCAAGGGGTAGGGCGGGAGCCTTGAGCTGAAGAGCTTAGGGAAAACACCCAGGCCCAGGAGTAGGGCAGTAGCCTTGAGTTGAAGAGCTCAGAGACAGAGCCCAGGCACCAAGTTCAAGCCCCATGATCCACAAGAAAAAAAAAAAAACTCACCGAGTTTTGTGCCTGGGCTGGCTTTGAATTGCAATCCTCAGATCTTAGCCTCCTGAGTAGCTATGATTACAGGTGTGAGCCATGGATGCCCAGCTTAAAAATGCACTGTTCTAATAATCTATTCTAGGTGCAACAACTTTTTGCATAAGACATAAACCCATTAGATTCTGTCAAACAAACTGAACATGAAGGTGCTGGGCAAGCAGAAAGTGAGACTCATGGTGAAATATGGGCCTATTGAACAAAAAAAGGACTCCATTTTTACAAAACTATAAATAATCAGCTTTTTTTTTGCCAGTCCTGGGCTTGAGCTCAGGGCCTGAGCACTGTCCTTGGACTTTCTCAAGGCTAGAGCTCTACCACTTGAGCCTCAGCACCACTTCCAGCTTTTTTCTATGTATGTGGTACCGAGGAACCGAACCCGGGTCTTCATGCATGCTAGGCAAGCACTTTAACCACTAGGCCAAACTCCCGGCCCTAAATAATCAGCTTTGACTTCCCCAAATAAGGCCATTTCTGCTTGAAAGATATGAACATGGAAGTGTCACAAAAGACATTTCTATTTGTCATGGCCATCTAAGCCAAGGCAATACCCACACCTATCCAAGAAGGATCTCATTTTCCACATCCGGTAGAATAAGATAGGGCTCAGTACAAATTTTGTTCCTATTTATAGTTTTATAAACACTAAGACAATTTATAAAAACAGGCACTTGGTACCAGATGGTTTAGCTATACTACTAGTAGGTATATACCCAGATGCCTATATTAAATCATATGCTATTGATTTTCATTATTTATGGCAGTTATGTTATAAAAAGTCAGCCCAAACACTGAGTCAGTAAACACTGTAAAGAAAAACTGAGTTTAGCAGAAACACAGAGTTGGCTTCCTATGACTACCTGGTCACATTATGCCAACAAAAGTTAACTTTTTATGTTTGTTTGTGTAAAGACACTTTATTTCATATCAGTGGTGATTCATTAACAGAAGTCATAGCCAAGAGCTCTGTAACTCATGCCTGAATGAAGTATTTTGTCTGTAAGACACATTAACGCCTTCTTGCACTTAGGAATGCTAGACAGCATTTTGGTACTACACTTTAGAGGGGGGGCATATTTTGAATGGTTGTTGGGGCCTGGGCCTGGACACTGTCCCTGAGCTCTTTTGCTCAAGGCTAGTGCTCTTACCACTTTAAGCCACAGTGGTCAACTGGAGATGAGTCTCACGGGGACTTTTCTACCTGGGCCAGCTATTAACTCTGATCCTCAGATCTCAGCTTCCTGAGTAGTGAGGACTACAGGTATGAGTGACTGATACCCAGCTTGGAAGGCACATTTTTCTGGGTCATGGGGCTAGAACTAGGCCTGGGCACTGTACCTGAGCTCTTCAACTCAAAGCTACCACCCTACCCTAGAGCCAAGCCTCACTTCCCCATTTTCTAGGGGTTAACTGGAGATAAAAGTCTCAGGTCCTTTTGTGCCCAGGCTGGCTTTGACTCTTGATCCTCAGCTCTCAGCCTCCTGAGTAGCTAGGATTACAGGCATGAGCACTTATAAGTAACAAACACAACTGCAAAAAAAGGACAAAAATGGGATGAAATTGGCACTAAATAGGTCTTGAAAAAAGGAACTTATTCATAAAATGAGAGTCAAAACAAGATGGATTTCCCGTTTGATCTAATCTGGGGGCCTTTGTGCGAAGCAATTAAAATTTTTGCTAGCTTGCATATGCCTGTAAGGAACTAAAGATTGTCATGAGTATTAGTTTGGGAGTTATAAAGATTAGTGAATAGATGAATTTAGAAATATATAATTAATTAATAAGACTGACTTACATGAATAGTTACAACAGTATTATAAATAATAGCAAAATTCCTGATCCAATCTAAAAGTTTGTGAGCTAGTGAAGATTATAAATGTGGCATATTCATAATAGCATACTATTTGCCATAAAAGGCCGAACATACTAATGCATATTGCAACATGGGTTAACTTTGTGAAACGAACCGGATATTCATGTCGTATATTATATGATCCTATTAGAGTCCAAAATGGGAAATTCACAGAAAATCAAGTAGGGTTGCCAGAGCTAGGGAGAAGGAAAACAGTGGGTGTCTCCAAAAAGGTAAAGTGTTTCTTTTTGGAATGGTTAAAATACTCTTGAAATAGGAAACTCTGCATATCATATACTGAAAATGTGTATAATTTAATGAGGTAAATTTTATGGTGTGGGAATTCTATTTCAATATGCCCTTTAATTATTTTTTGTTTTTTCTTCTTTTTAATGTTTTTGGTGGGTTATGGGGCTTAAACTCTGGGCCTGGGTGCTGTCCTTGAGCTCTTCAGCTCAAGGCTAGTACTTTACCACTTTGAGCCACAGTACCAGTTCCTGTTTTCTGGTGGTTATTTGGAGATAAGTATCTTGCAGACTTGTGTGCCCGGGCTGGCTTTGAACCATGACCTCAGATCTTAGCCTCCTAAGTAGCTAGTATTACTGGCGCCCAGCTTTAGTTTTTCTTAGCATGTAAAAATTGTACAAATTAATGAGATTAAATATATCAATACACGTACACACAATACACTATCAAACCCAGCATCCCTTTACCCTCCAACTGCTACTTATTTTACCTTAAGTAATCATTATTCTACTTTCAGGTTGGCTTTCATCAGCCTCCTCATATAAGAGAACATTTAGTACACGTTTAAATCTGGTGTATTTCATTTAGCATAATCTCCTCCAGTTCCATCCTGTTTGCTGCAAATGACAGGATTTCATTCTTAGCGCTAAATAATGTTCTACTGTGCACATATGATGCATTATCTTTATCCATTCATCTGTCGTTGGGAATGTAGGCTGTTTCTGTATCATAGCTATTGGGAACCATGCTTCCATAAATATGGGCATGCAGGTATCTATCAAAGTTTTATTTCCTTTGGATATATACCCAGAAATGGCATAGCTGGATCATAGACAGATGTTCTGAAGAACATCCATGCTGTTCTCCTTAATGGCTGTAAATTTTTCGAATATTTTTATTGTTTAAGTAGTTGTACAAAAGATTTGTCATTCAATGGAGTTTAGGATCCAATGCGTCTTGACCAGTGTCACTCCTTTCGACATTCCCACCCAACCTTCCCCATCCTACGCTTCCCTCACTTCTCTTAATTTTTAGGTTATGTATTGAATTTTTGCCATTTAACAAAGCAATTTATATGTACAATGCATCTTAATCTATTATCCCTTCAACATTTTCACCTCCCCTTTGACTCATCTCTTATTTTTTTTTCAATTCTGTGGTATATACAATGCATTCTTGCCTTCATTCTACTCCTTTTTCTGTTCATTCTTCTACTGCTCTCCCTTTGGCCCCTTTTACCTCTTGCAAGTACCTTCTTCACTGGGTGGTCTGCAGACACCTCAAACTGTACACTATTTTGGAAAGAGTAATCAAAATCTAGAAAAATAACTACTTGGAAATGGCTGTACAAATTTATAATGCCTACTAATGGTGTATAACAGGTCTTTGTCAGTTTTTTTAAAAAATTGCCATTCTAACTGGAGTGAGATAGATATCTGATTATAGTTTTGATTTTTGTGATGGTTAATGATATTGAACATTTTTCTATATGTTGGTTAGGTGTATTTATTTATTTGACTGGTATCTATTGAAGTTATTTACCCACTTACTATTTACTTGTTACTTTGAGATAAAATTTTGCTATGTGCTCAGATTAGCCCCGAATTCATTATCCTCTTCATGCCTGAGCCTCCAGAAAACAAGGATTAAAGGTCTGAACAACTACACTCACTAATTATATATGATTTTTACAATTTTATTTCATTGTCAGGATGATGCATAGAGGGGGTTCAGTTACATTTGTAATATAGTGAGTATATTACATTTTGAACATTGTTATCCCTTCCCATGTTTTTCTCCCACATCCCTTCCCCCACCCCTTCCCAAGTTGTAAAGTTCATTTCCAATATATTGTCATGTGAATATTGCCATTACAGCACTTTGTCCTTTGTCTCATCATCTTGTTTTTCCTCCTTCCCTTCCCTATTTCAAATAAACAAATAAATATACATACAATGCAAAGGATGAGGCTAAGTGAAATAAACTCCAGGATATGGAAACAAGAGATTTTATCTTTGTGGTTGTTGTTTATAATGTACTATGTAATTTCCTTTCTCTTTTTTCCCCTTATGGTTTATCCACTGTTATTACTGTATATGAATATTTTTGTCAGTTCTAGGGCCTGAACTCAGGGGCTAGGCAATGTTTGTAGGGTTTCTACAGGCTACCACTCTACCCTTAAGCCACAGCATCACTTCTGACTTTTTCTGTGTATGTGGTACCAAGGAATTGAACACAAGGCTTTGTGTGTGCTAAGCGAGCACTCAACCACTAGGTCACGCTCCCAGTCCCTTTATATGAATTTATTTTTTGAACAGCCCTGGGCTTGAGCTCAGGGCCTGAGCACTGTCTTTGGGTGTTCTCAAGGCTAGAGCTCTACCACTTGAGCCTCAGCACTAGCTTTTTGTATGTATGTGGTACCAAGGAATCGAACCCGGGTCTTTGTGTATGCTAGGCAAGCACTCTATCACTAGGCCAACCTCCTAGCCCTGTATATGAATATTTTTAAAATGAAGTACCAGGGATGGAACTTAGAGCCTTATACACGCAAGGTAGGCATTCTACCATTTTCCTCCATTTGCACATTTAAATTTATTTTTTGGTGCCAGTCCTGGTGCTTGGAATCAGGGGTCCTGAGTGCTGTCCCTGAAACTTTTTTTTTTACATTCATGGGGCTTGAATTCAGATCCTGGGCACTGTCCTTGAGCTTTCTTAAGGCTAGAGCTCTATCACTTGAGCCACAGTACCATTTCCAGCTTTTTCTGTGTATGTGGTAATGAGAAATCGAACCCAGGGTTTTATGCATGTAGGTAAGCACTCTACCACTAGGCCATGCTCCCAGCACCTTGTTCACTTTTAAGACTGAATTCTTCTACTAGGACTATCCTAGACATATACTAATTAAATGATAGAAACCATGGAGTCTAATTTTCTGTGGGTCTGCCTTAACTTTACTTAATATGACTTTTTCCAAGTCTTTCCATTTTCTTATGAATGGGGCAAAGACATTTTTTTCTAATGAAAGTATGAAATTCCATTGTGTATATATACTGCATTTTCATGATCCATTCATCTATTTGGGGGAAGAAATAGTAGGAGAAAAACGTGGGAGGGTGTAACAATGTTCGGCAAGAAATATACTCATTACCTTACATATGTAACTGTAACGACTCTTTACATCACCTTGACAATAAAAGTAAATTTTTAAAAAGTGGATTTGTTGTTTTTGTTAAGTCTTGTGTTTTTTATATGTAACATGATGTTACCTTTTCCAAATGAATAGGTGTCAAATTATTTTTTCCTGTTCTGCTGTCTCTTCAGTGTAGACCTAAACATATTATTTAAAAAAGGGGAGGGGGGAAGGAGTGATGTGAATAGACGGAGCTTTGTGAAGAGCAAACTCTTTTTGAGTAATATATTATGAACTACAAAATGACCAAATTAATTAGAAGGGCTTTAATTTTTGGTACTAATGCTTGAACTTAGGGCCTTATTTTGCTATGCTGGCACTCTTACTTATGCCATACCCTTAACCTTGTTTTTTCTAGGTATTTCCAAACTAGGATCTTGTGAACTCTTCTACATAGGCTGGCCTTGGACCACAATCCTTTAGTTTTCAGGCTCCCAAAATAGCTAAGATTACAGGTGTTAGCCACAGGCCCCAGGCTTAAAAATAAGTTTTAATGAAGGCAAAAGACATGGTTCAAGTAATAGCCTACCTAGCCTTGAGGTCAAACCCTAGTACCATCTAAAAACAGTTTTAATAATCTGTCAGCTAGAAAATTAGCAAGATCTTCTGTGAATTTTAATGAAAGCAAATCAAGAAGCAATGTGGTTTGAAAAATACATGTTACTTGGTCTTTGAGTCTTGGAGTCATTTACTTTCTTAATACTGATGTTAGTTTTCAAACTGTTTCTATTTGGCATTCTAGAGATTTTTGTGGACATTGTAACAGACTGGAGTAAGATTCTGGATAGGTGAAAGCAATTTTCATTATCAAGTAAGAGGAGAAAGTCATTGTGAAAGGAGAAACTCAATCTCCACTAAAAGTATATGACTCTCTTTCTCCCTCCCTCTCTCTCTCCATCCCATTTCTCTCCTCCTCTTCCCCCCTGCCTCTTTCCCAATCCCTCTCTCCCCCCTTCTTCTCCCCCTCCCTCTCCATCTCCCTCTCCCTCTCTTTCCTCCTCTCCCTCTCTCTCTTCTCTCACCCCTGTCTCTCCCCCTCTCCCTCTCCCTCCCCCCCTCTCCCTACAGCCCTCTCTCTTGGTTGGTTCTGGGGCTTGAATTCAGTTTGGGCACTGTCCCTGAGATGCTTTGAGGGGGGGAGGTGCATGCATAAGTACACATACGTGCACACATGTGCACATGTGTGCACAAGCACGCACACACACACAAACCCACAAATTCCTACAATAAAAGAAAGTTTTCTTTTTCTAAATGATTAATGAGAGACGTAGAGGCAATTGTAATAGGAGTGGGATACACTTTAACACAGAAAGCACTGAGCCCATAAAATCTGTGAGTACCTTGAAAGCTAGGCAAAAAAGAACGATTTTCATATATAGGAGAAATAAGCACTGTCCCTTAGCTTTTTATTACAAAAAGCTGGTATTCGGGGCCAGGAGTTTGGTCTAGTGGTAGAGTGTTTGTTTAGCATGCATGAAAATCCAGGTTTGATTCCTCAGTACCACACACATAGAAAAGCTAGAAGTGTTGCTGTGGCTCAAGTGGTAGAATACTAGCCTTGAGGAAAAAGCCCAAGGACAGTGCTCAGGCCCTGAGTTTGAGCCCCAGGATTGGCAAAAAAAAAGCTAATATTCTACCGATTATGATATAACTCTACTTCTGCAATTTTTGATGGTTAAATGCAGATAAAATCTTCACAGACTTACCTGCCTGGGCTGGCTTTGAACTTTGATCCTCAGATCTCAGCCTCCTGAGTAGTTAGGATTACCCGAATGTGCCTAGCTGGAGTTTTTTTTTATTTGACATATTAATTATATAATGTAAATACCTATAGAACAACAACTTAAAAAACAAAAGGCATTTCTTAGATTATTAAAAAATTATTTCCTAGCCGGGCGCAGTGGCTCATGCTTATAATGCTAGCTATTCAGGAGGCTGACATCTGAGCATCGCGGTTCAAAGCCAGCCTGAGCACTAAAGAACATGTAATACTTGTCTCCAATTAACCACTAGAAAAATGGGAAGTGGGGCCATGGCTCAAGAGTTCAAGCCCCATGACCCACAAAAAAAGAAAAAAAATCTTATTTCCTAATTATTCATTTGGACATATATGCTATATAAATATTTCTTGGCGTATTCAAAACAGCTCAGATATCACACATATCAGAGAAACCCCCTTAATGTACTTCTTTAGGATTAAATACTAATTAGAAAATATACTAGAACCAAATTCTAGTACCTAGTGTACAGACTGATTTCCATAGTCTCTCAGAGTTTATGAATACATCAACCCCCTCCCCACAAAAAGTCTCTAGCATTTTCAGTTTTCTCTCTTTGGCTTTCTCAGGAAGTCCTGAAATCTCATAACATGAAAACTAATGAAACAAAGATTGAAGAAAAATAGTTCAGTATTTATACTGGAAAAAAGCCTAGAAAAATAGCTATTAAAAAAAAAAGGAAACAAGCCCCACATATAATGAACGAGAACAAATCTCAAAAAGCTATCTTATCTCAGAATAACAAATGAGTACTCTATTTTACATTTTTTTCATGCTGGCTGTTATATTTCCTGAATGTGACATCATGATGAAATGATGAAATTGAATATGTAAGCCAAAGAACTTTGAGGCTGATAATATCTAAACATGTTGGTTTCTTTATTAATGAACCTAAGTCAAAATAAGATGGTAAATCCAGATTAAAAGACATTTATTAGAGCTTATGGGTTGATATTAAGGATTATGGCCAGCATAGTTAATGTAATATCAAGCTATGTTTATATTACATTGGAGAGGTAAACAACATTATTTTACTTATTAACCATATATGTTCAAAACTAGGTAATATTGACTAAGCCTTGTCTACATTGTTTTATATGACAAGAAGAAATTGCCTCATCTTTAGCAATATATTACCAATTTCTCAATGAACCACAGGAATTGATCAATATGATCATTGTAAACCTCATGTTTATAAAATTTGCATTTTATTTTAAATATAGTTATCCAGAAATGCTTACCACAATACTACAAAGTTAATAATTTTTTTAAAAAGATGTGGCTGCACGCCAGTGGCTTATGCTTATAATCGTTACTCAGGAGGCTAATATCTGAGGATTGAGGTTGGAAGCCAGCCAAGCAGGAAAATCAGTGAAGTTTTTTCCACCAATTAACTGCCAAACAAGCTGGAAGTAGAGCTGTGGCTTAAGTGGTGGAGTGTTAGCCTTGAACAAAAGCTCAGGGACGGTGCCCCAGGTCTCAAGTTTAAGCACATGTGTACACTTGCATATGCACATGAGTACACATACACACACACACACACACACACACACACACACACACACACGAAATATTTATTTATTTATTTATTTTGCCAGTCCTGGGCTTTAGCTCAGGGCCTGAGCACTGACTGTCCTTGGGCTTTCCCAAGGCTAGAGCTCTACCACTTGGGCCTCATCACCACTTTGGGCCTTTTCTATATATGTGGTACCAAGGAATCGAACCCAAATCCTCATGCATGCTAGGCAAGCACCCTACTACTGGGCCAAACTCCCGGCCTGAGGTATTTATTTTAAAGTTGACCCTTTAGTCTTAAAAGATTCATTCAGACAGATGGACACATGGATTAATGGATGGATACGGACGGAAACACACATACACACACACACACACACACACACACACACACACATACATACACACAGAGAGAGAACAGGCAGTTTACTAAAACAATACTCATAACTTATTATCTAAGATAACAAAGTGAGATACTATACCAATATGAATTAAATCTACTTTAAATATTCATGTTTCCTGAGGAAAGCAAGTGACAATGACTGGTGATGTTATCAGTTATATATCAATCAGGGTTTGCCTGTATAGAACAATTTAGAGTATATGAAATCTAAAATCTTTAGTCACATTTCTTCCTACACTAACATTTGTGAGCTAATTATTGTTTTGGTGAAAAAGCATACAGATCACAAGGAAAAATTTAAAGACTTAAAGATAATTGTAGAATAACAAAGAAGATTTGTGTACCCTTTACCCAGTCCATCCACTCCATGGTACTACCTTATATAAACAGTACAATAATGAACTAGGAAAGTGACATTGTTACAACTGACAGACTTTTTGACTTAACAGCTCTTTTTTTTTTTTAATTGGTCGTCGGACTTGAACTCCGGGCCTGGGCGCTGTCTCCGAGCTCTTCAGCTCAAGGTTAGCTGTCTCCGAGCTCTTCAGCTCAAGGCTAGCACTCTACCACTTGAGCCACAGCATCAATTCCAGTATTTTGGTGGTTAATTGGATATAAGACTTGAACCGTAATCCTCAGAGTTCAGTCTCTTCCATAGCTAAGATTGTAGGTATGAGCTACCAATGCCTGGGGACTTAAGAGCTCTTTCCATGCATTCTTATGTGTGTCCAAGAGCTATTCAGTTTTATCATACATGAATTTTTATAGTTACCACAAAAGCAAGAATCAGAACTGTTTCATAAAGATCCCCTAGAATGACCCCAATGCTACCCCTCTATAATCATACGCACCCTTGTCTCATAATTCTTATCCCAATTTTGCAGTGACTCAAACTCACAATCTTTACTTTCAGTTTCACATTTTTATCACTTTGAGACTTACATGGAGGCAATCTTACAGCATAAGGCATTTAGTTTTTTGTAATTTTTTTTGGCCAGTCATGGGGCTTGAATTCAGGGCCTAAGCACCGTCCTTGGACTTTTCTCAAGGCAAGAATTCTACCACTTAAGCCACAGCACTTTTTTCTATGATATGTTACCAAGGAATCAAACCCGGGTCTTTGTGTGTAGTAGGCAAGCACTCTATCACTAGGCTAGGCCAATCTCACGGCCCCCATTTAGGTTGTTTTTTTTTTTTTAATGCAGCATAATTTGTTGAGATCTATCGAAGGTGCTGCATGCATGCAAACAAGGATATTTTCTTTTTTATTCCTGAATAGCATTCCAAGGTATGGAAGTAGCACAATATAATAGTAACTATAGGATACTTTAGTGTTTTTCAGATTATTATCTATTATGAATGGAGTAGCTGTGGAAACTTACAAGTGTTAGTATGGTCGTACATCATTTGATGAACAAACTATCTCTTCTCCAAAAAAAAAAAAATAGATCACTTTTGCTATCTGTCAAAGATTAGTTGGATATATTTGTGTGGATCTACTTCTGGGTGTTCTACTATATTCGATTGGCATATTTGTTTATTATTTTACCAATATCACACTATTACAATTGTGTGTAGTATAGGGGATGGAACCCAGGAATTTGTGCATGCTAGGTAAGTGCTATTCCACTTTGATACATATAACCTGAGCCTGATTATGGTAGCTTTTTTTCTGGTACCAGGGTTTGAACTCAGTAGTTCATGATATCTGGGCTTCTTGCTTGGTGGCATACCATTTGAGCAATGCTTCCAGACTAGCTTTTGGTGGTTACTTAGGAGATGGAATCTCACATGTTTTTCTGCCCAGGCTGGTTTCAAATTGCAATCCTCTATTGAAATTCCTCCTGCGCTGTTCTTTCTGCTAAGAAATGTTTTTGCTATACAGGGTCTTTTATTGTTCCATATGAAATTTTGATTTGCCTCTTCTATTTCTTTAAAGAATGACAATGGGATATTGATGGGTATTGCATTGAATTTGTAGATAGCCCTTGGCAAGATTGTCATTTTCACGATATTGATTCTTCCAATGCAGGAGCATGGGAGGTTTTTCCATTTCCTCAGTTCTGCTTTAATTTAGTTTTTCAAGGTTTTAAAGTTTTCATCAGAAAGGTCCTTTACATTCTTAGTTAAGGTAATTCCTAGGTACTTTATTTTCTTTGAGGCTATTGTGAAAGGAGTTGCATTCCTGATTGTTGCCTCATTTCTCTCACTGTTGGCATAGAGGAAGGCAGTTGATTTTTGAGGGTTAATTTTATACCCTGCTACCCTTCCATAGTTTTGAATCAGCTCAAGGAGCTTGGGAGTAGAGTCTATAGGGTTCTTTAAATACAGGATCATGTCATCTGCAAAGAGGGAAAGTTTTACTTCCTCTTTCCCTATTTGGATCTCCTTTATGCTTGCTTCTTGCCTTATTGCACTGGCTAGGAATTCTAATACTATGTTAAAGAGGAGTGGAGAGAGTGGGCATCCTTGTCTCGTACCTGATTTTAGAGGGAATAGCTTTAGCTTTTCGCTGTTAAGTATAATACTGGCTGTGGGTTTGTCATACACAGCCTTTATTATATTGAGGAAAGTTCCATGGATTCCTAGTTTCTCCAGAGCTTTTAACATAAAGGGGTGTTGGATCTTGTCAAATGCCTTTTCTGCATCTATTGAGACAATCATGTGATTTTTGTTCCTGCTCCTTTTGATGTGGTGAATTATATTAATTGATTTGCGTATGTTGAACCAGCTTTGCCTCCCTGTGTTGAAACCTGTTTGATCATAGTGTATAATTTTTTTGATGAGTTGTTATAGATGGTTGGCCAGTACAGAGCTATAATTATCAAAACAGCTTGGTACTGGCACAGGAACAGGCCTGAAGACCAATGGAATAGAACTGAAGACCCAGATATTAAACCACAGACCTATGGCCACCTAATCTTTGACAAGGGAGCCAAAAAAATAGAATGGAAGAAATATAGCCTCTTCAACAAGTGGTGCTGGCAGAACTGGTTAAGCACCTGCAGAAAACTAAAATTGGATCCTTCTTTGTCACTCGGTACTAGAATTAACTTCAAATGGATCAATGACCTGGAGGTAAAAGCTGACACACTGAAAACTTTACAAGAAGGAATAGGAGATACACTAGACCTCCTTGGCACAGGTCGAAACTTTCTTAATAACGACCAAGAATCACAACAAATCAGACAAAGGCTGGATAAGTGGGACTGCATTAAACTGCAGAGCTTTTGTATGGCAAAGGACATAGCTAGTAAACTAATTAGGAAGCCTACAGAGTAGGAGAAGATGTTCACCAACCATACAACAGACAAAGGCTTCATATCTAAAATATTTCAACAGCTCAAAAAATTGAATCAATCCAAAACTAATCTCCAAAGTAACAACCATCCCATTAAAAGATGGGCCAAAGACTTAAAAGTCTTCTCTGAAGGAGAAACAAAAATGGCCTATAGACACATGAAGAAATGCTCAACATCTCTGGTCATAAAAGAAATGCAAATCAAAACAACTCTAAGATTCCACCTCACTCCAGTTAGAATGGCCAGGATCAAGAAAACTAATAACAACAGATGCTAGAGGGGATGTGGCCAGGAGGGATCACTACTACACTGTTGGTGGGAGTGCAAACTCGTTCAACCACTATGGAAAGCAGTATGGCAGTTCCTCAAAAGACTAAACATAGAGCTCCCTTATGACCCAGCAATTCCACTACTTGGCATTTACCCAATCATCCAGAAACAAAGACATACTAAATCCACCAGCACAACAATGTTCCTTGCAGCACTATTTACCATAGCAAAGATATGGAACCAACCTAGATGTCCCTCAGTTGATGAGTGGATCAACAAGATGTGGTATTTGTACACAATGGAATTCTATGCTGCTGTCAGAAAGAATGAGATTGCCCCATTTGTTAGGAAATAGAAAGACTTAGAAAATATCATATTAAGTGAAGTAAGCCAGACTCAAAGGAACTTAGGCTCAATGGTTTCCCTCATTTGTCATAATCAGTAGAAACCATGGGCTCTCCTGGCAGAGATTTGCAATAGAGCAAAACCTTGATACAAGAGGCCCTATAGTATGACGCTAAATGAAAGGACCTCTAGGAGATAGAAACAAAAGCCATATAATGAGTGACTGTTGTCCTTAATGTACTATGTTATCTCTCATCTCTTTTGCTGTCCCTTGGTTATCTCATATTGTTACAATATCTTACTTTGTTACCTGATATATTGGATATATTTGTATTTGGTTATTTGAAATTGGATAGGGAATGGGGAAAACAAGATGAGGTTTGGGGGTGAGGGAGGGAAATGGGGACCAAGACATGTGAAAGGGTATCAATGTATGGGAATTAATGCACCATCTATCTGGAAAATATCATGTAACCCTTCTATTAATTACAATAAAAATATATAAAAATTGCAACCCTCTAGATCTCAGCCTCCTGAGTTGCTAATATTATGGTTGTGAGCCACCAGAGTTGTTTCAATTACTGTAGTTTTTAAGTACTGAAACTGTGTAATATCAGTCCTACAATTTTGTTGTACTTAATCTGGATATTCTGATATCCATTATAAATATTAGAGACAATTTGACAATATCCAAGAAAGTAACTGACTGGAATCATAATTTGGAACAATTTATCTCTAAATGAATTTGGGAGAACTGGCCCTTAACAGCATTATATGCTGTTATCTAGGAAAATGGGATATCTTATTATTAATTTAGATATTTCTAAAAGTTTGTCATTATAGTTTTGAAGTTTGCTTTGTGCAGTTTTTGCACATATTTTGTTAGGTTTATATATAAGTATTTCATTTTGTGTGCATATATGTGTGTATGTATGTGTGCTGGCACTGGAGCTTGAACTCAGGACCAGGGCACTCTTATTTTACCTTTTTTTTTGCCCTCTACCATTTGAAACACAGGTGGTGGTTATTAGATAGAGTCTCACAGACTTTTATGCTCGATCTGGTTTGAGCTATGATTCTTAGACTTCAGCTTCCTGGGTAGCCAGGATTATAGGCATGAGCCTTGGGCAGTCTGTGATAGGAATATAATGGTTTTGTATCTTAAATTTCAAATGCCATTTACTCATCATATATTAAACCTGTAGCATGCAACTTTGCTATGAATACTTCTGAGTTCCAGAAGGGTGGACGTTTTTGTTTCTTTTGTTGTAGGTTTTGGGGGGAGATTTTCTCCATGTAAGAACACTTCTTGCCTGTGTATAAAGCTTTTGCTCTTTTTTTGTTCATAATCTAGAATTTCCCAAACTTTATTGAACAAGAATGATGAGTACGAACATTCTGGCCCTATTCCCCATTTTAGAGGGAACACATCTACTTCTGATTATTAAGTGTGATTTTGTCTGTAAGAGTTGTGGGTTTATGTTTTTGTAGCTTGTTTTAGATATTAGCAAGTTAAGATAGCTAACCTTTATTTTTAGTCTACCAAAAGTTTTGTTTTTTTAATCATGCATAGGTGGTTAGATTTCCTCAAAAGCCTTTTGGCATCTACTGACATGATCAAATGACTTCTGACTTTCTACTGATGTGATGAATAACATAATATGATTTTCAAATGTTGAACCAAGGTTACATATTTTCATGCTAAATGATATCCTATTGCACTGTGTAACAGTCAATTTTATACATCTACTCTCCAGCTGGTGATTATTTGGTTAGTTTCTAAAAATTCTGAGTACTATAAATAATGCTGCGATGAATATTCATCTATCAGTTTTTGTGTGAATATCTAGTTTCAATAGTTTTGGGTATATATACTTAGGAATGAAAGTGCTAGGTCTTTAAGGAACTGTCAAACATTTCCACAGCAGCTACACCATTTTAATTCCCAAATTAATGAATGAGAATTCCAAGTTCTCCATATCCTTGCTACAAATACTTTTTTTTCACAGTATAAACATGAGAGCGGGTGTGAAGTGGAATCTCAATTTTGGTTTGTATTTCCATTCTCTAAATGATGCTACACATCGCCTGATGTGTTTATTGACTACTTGTAAATATTAATTTGGGGAGGAAGCAGCATGTGAATCCTGATGCTTCCAAGGCAGGTGCTCCTGCCACTGAACCACACCTCCAGCTAGAAATATAATTTTTTTCATATATTTTTATTGTAATTAATAGAAGGGTTACATGATATTTGCCAGATAGAAGGTGCATTAATTCACATACATTGATATCCTTTCACATGTCTTGGTCCCCATTTCCCTCCCCCTAGAAATATTCTTTGAAGAAATATCTGCTGAAATGCATGATATTTAACAAGGCTTTATTTGTGTTTATTGTTGACTTACAAAAAGCTATTTGTATATTTGGATACTAGACTCTTACAATATATGTGACTTGTAACTATTTCCCCTAAGTGTGTGTCTTATCTTTTTACCTTCATGATAGTATCCTTTGCAGTTCAAAAGGTTTTTTTGTACAATTATTTGATGAAGTTAAATTTGCCAATTTTAACTTTGTTACTTGTGCTTTAGATTTCATATCTGAAAACAAATGCTTTGTCTAAAACAAGAAGTAATCCTATGCTTTCTTCTAAATTTCAAAGTTTTAGCTCATACATTTGCATTTGATCTGATATTAGGTTGGGGCCACATTTAAGCAACTGCATGGCAATTATCAGTTGTCCTAGTGCCACTATTTTGAAGAAACTATTTTTTTTCTCCATTGAATTTCCTTGGTACCACTTCTGAAAGCCATTTAACTTTAAATGTATGGGTTTCCTGGGCATGGTAGCAAGTGCCTATACTCTCAACCACTCAGGAGGTTCGGAAGATTGCTCAGGTGTTCAAGTCCAAGCTGGGAAACATAAAAATATCACGCTTAAAATTACTTAAGTGCTGGGCCAGGAGAGTAGCCTAGTGGTAGAGTGCTTGCACGAAGCCCTGGGTTTAATTCCTCGGTACCATACCACATACACAGAGAAAGCCGGAAGTGGCGCTGTGGCTCCAGTGGCAGAGCAGTTAAGTCTCTCAGCTTTGCCTGTCTTACCTTTATTCAAGATAGTGAGCTGGGAGCAGTGACTCAAGCCTGTAATCCTAGCTACTCAGAAGGCTGGGATCTGAGATCAAGGTTCAAAGCCAGCCCAGGCACAAAAGGTCCTGAGACTCTTATCTCTAATTAACCTCTAGAAAATGGGAAGTGGGGCTTGGCTCAAGCTGAAGAGCTCAGGGACAGTGCCCAGGCTGAGTTCAAGCTCCATGACACTCCCCCCCCCAAAAAAGAAAAAAAAGATTGTGACTATTCAGAATCCCTTACTTTCCATATGTATTTTATGATTACCATGCCCATAATATTAATCAATTAACACAAAAGGCTTACTGTTTACTTAGTATTTTTAATATTTCTCAATAATATAACAGTTTTAGCTTACAAATCTTTTTCTTCCTTTGTTAAATATATTTCCAAATATTTTAATCTAGTTGATGCTATGATAAATGAAATTGTTTCCTTAATTTTGTGTTCAGATTTTTCATTCCTAATGTATCAGAATATAACATAATTTCTGTATATTGATCTTGTATGTTACAAATAAGCTTACTTGTGCTTACTTATTGCATCTAAAAAACATTTTGTGGATTTCTTAGGATGTTTCACATGCACAATCAGGTTTTCTACAAACAGAGGAAGAGGTAGATTCATTTCTTCCTTTCTAATTTGGAGTAGTTTAAATGCTTCTAATTGCTATATAACTTCTCTAGTTGAAATCTTTAGTACAATGTTGAATAAAAGTGCTAAGAACAGCCATCCTGTCTTAATCTTTGAAGAAAAGCATTGATTTAAAACATCAGAAATGAAATTAGTCATTCATTTCTCTTAGATGTCTTTTTTTTTGCCAGTCGTGAGCTTGAGCTCAGAGAGCACTGTCCTTGGATTTTCTCAAGGTTAGAGCCTCAACACCAGTTCCAGCTTTTTTCTATGTATGTGGTACCGGGGAATCGAACCTGGGTCTTCATGCATGCTAGGCAAGCACTCTACCACTAGGCCAAACTCCCGGCCCTTAGATGTCTTTTAAATGATTGAATAGGTTGCCTTGTACTCATAGTTTATTGTGTTTTATTATGAGGGTATTGGATTTTGTTAAATGCATTTTCTGTGTCAACTGAAATATCATTTAACTATTGCCTTTTTTTCCAGGCTGGGTTTGAATTGTTAGCCTCAGATCTCACCCTCCTGAGAAGCTAGGATTACAGGTGTGAGCCACTGGATTCTGTATTGTTGTTCTTTTTTACAGTATTAAGGCATATGAAATTGATTTAGGAGTACTTTGGATTAAACCAAAGATCTTGCACATGCTATACAATTGCTCTAACTAGTGAGATACATCCCTAATCAATCGTATATTGATTTTTAAATATTAAAGCAAGCTTGAATTTATTATATAAATCCCATTTATAGTGACATACAGTATTTTTCAAAATTACTTACTGAGCTAGAATTTACATACATTTTCCTCACGAAGTATACATTACAATTGATTTTAGCGTATTCGTGGCCATGCAGCCATTGTCACATTTACATTTTGTACATTAAATAACTTCAAAATGAAAGTCAATACTCACTACTAATTTTTTTTGCCAGTCCTGGGCTTAAGCTCAGGGCCTGAGCACTGTCCTTGGATTTTGAGCCTCAGCACCACTTCCGGCTTTTTCTAAGTATGTGGTACCAAGGAATCGAACCTGGGTCTTCGTGCATGCTAGGCAAGCACTCTACCACTAGGCCAAACTCCCGGCCCACTACTAATTTTTTATGGAAAGCTTTCAATTATATAGTTGTACTCTTTTCCTGATAGTCTCTGTATTCCTGAATCTGTCCTAGCAGTTTTGCCCTTCCACAAATTAGCTGCTTTCATCAAGGCTATCTAGTTGCTGACATATAACTTTTCATAGGGTTTTATTATAAACCTTTTTATTTTAATAATGCTAGTAATATCCCATCTTTACTTCATGAGTTTATTGTGTATTCTCCTTTTTCATATGAATCAGTGGATTAGTTTATTAAGTCTTTGCTAATTTGAATTTATATTAAGTTATTAATTTAAAAGATTCCAGCCTAATAACTAAGTTTAAACTTTTAAAGATTTAACACAAGAACATAATAATGAAATAATTTAGTACATATACACTGTATTTTCTTTTTTATTGATCAGTCACTACTTTTTTTTAATGAACCTATCATTTATATAGCTGATATAAAGTAAATAAAAAATAAAGAAATGAAAATTGAGACATACCCAGAGTGGCACTGACTTACAATACTCCTGTCTCACTCCTGAGTACTAGGATTATTAGTGTGTACCACCGTGTTGGGTATGATCAATACCTCCACTTCTAGCTTTTTGGTTGCTTAACTGGAGATAACAATTTTGAAGATTTGTTGGCACAGGCTGGATTTGAACCTTGAATAGCTAGAATTGCAACAACTGACACCGAATATACTCCTTTTTATTGTGTTAAAATTTGTTACTTCTTATGAATCTTTTCTATGTTTTGCTATAAGGTCATTTCTGAACCCTAAATATTTGTAAATGGATTAGAAGAGCAAAGAGGTTAAGATGTTTTACCTATAGTCACAAGAAAAGAGCTGAAAGAGGTGGAATGGGGGTAAGAACAAGAATAAAGTTGACAAGGGGTTATATAATAATTTTCTATCACATATGCATGCTATGATAAAATGTGTACAAATCAGAATAAAATAACCTAGCTTGAACTTGAGTAATAGTGAGTATGGTAAATTTCACTGTAAAATACAAGTGGAAAAAAAAAGCAAGTAGAAATAATAGAGATGAAATTTGGCCATTTTTAGATTAACTTATAAGTCATTTTGCTGAAGATGATAGGAAATGTAAAAGTGTAGCACCATAAATACAAAATGCCAACTGCGTATTTTCATATGAAAACCATTTCTATAATGAATACCAGAGAAAGCCATGAGTAATATGAATAATTCAACTGGATATTGTTTAATACAAGAAGGTATGATTCTACCACTCAATAAAGATGGTTATAAAGAGTTCAAAAAAGCTTAGAGTAGCAGTCAAAGGATCAACAGAGTAGCCTGGCTTTGTCTTCAGGACAAGACTTGCAGACAAGAATACTATCTAAGT
Organism: Megascapheus bottae; assembly: GCF_031878675.1. Classification (NCBI taxonomy): domain Eukaryota; kingdom Metazoa; phylum Chordata; class Mammalia; order Rodentia; family Geomyidae; genus Megascapheus; species Megascapheus bottae. The sequence continues at coordinate 24,135,892 of NC_143547.1, forward strand.
AGTGAAGGAATTAGCTACAACTTCAGTTAAAGGCTCCTGTATATTCTATTAAATAAAGTCAGTACTTAAACCCAGGGATATGAATAATATGCTAAGTACTTTTCCCCTTTTATATTTTCAAGCTTGACTCTCTAAGACATAATAATAAGAGAGCTTCAGTCTCATATTCTGGATCTATAATTCCAGAGATCTTGTTGAAGAAATCTGTCAATGATTTTCCTCAGCCAAATAAAGCAATTATCTCCCTAAAAACTGAATTTAGCTTAGAGAGATACAGAATTATACACAATGATAAGAGGTCAAACTTCTGGTATTAATAAATTCAAGTTAACAAGTAAGCTAGGAGTATTTATTTTAATTATTTATAACAATGCTGGAAGGAATTTGATTTACATTGCTCCAATATAGGTAATTGCATAATTGATTGAACACTTGTTATTTTGAATTAGAACGTTGTTTATATATGAGAACATTTAAAAGAAAATTTCAAAACATGTATTTGTTTAATAAGTTAGGATTATACAAAATTATCTCAGTACCCAGTAAGGTTCATTTTTATTAGACAACTGAAAAATCAAATACAGTATGTTAAACTCAAAAGGAGTTAAACTTGAAGCAAACAGTGCTTTCCTTAGTATGCTCAAGGCCCAGGATTTGATTACTGGCACTACAAAAAAGAACTCCAAAATATCTATGTTATCAATTTAGTTGTAAAGCCTGCTTAAAGGTAAAATTTAAATTTTGCTAAATATATAAAATCGCTTATAATCAAAAGGGTACTTATAATCAAAAGCCCATTCCAGAAAATGAAATCATATAAACATGAAATTTCTAAATTTTCTCATAAGATTTTAAAGATTAAAGCATAAAAAACAAATTATTGATTCATTGTGAGTGGGTGACTTCTAAGAATTTTCTATAAATATTATATGGCTAATAATTCAAAGGATTTGAAAAATATTGAAAAGCAATGATCCTGTAAAAAGGCCTATAGGAATAGACATATTTGGATTAACTCACAGATGTGAGCTTCTATTTCCCAAAGTAAGACGACTAGATAATAAGCTAGTTTGACTGTCTGCCTTCTATTTTCCTACCTAAATTTTTTATTGCATTGCTCTTGGGATTTAAAAGAAAATGACTCCTCTTTTACTAGATTGTGGCAAAATATAATGTGAAAAGAAAGGCTAATTAAGAGGTACAGTGGTTAAGATATTGTTATAATTAATATTACATAAATATATGAAATAATGTTACTAGAATAATCATATCATCTGATGTATGAAGTTCAATAAAATTGTAAAGCTATAAGAAAAATAATTCCAAAATTTTATGTTTTATAAATATAATTATCCATAGTCTTAAAATTTCAAGTCTTAGAAGATCTAATAGTATGACCTTCCAAATTTCATACATACTACATGTAACTTAAGACAAATATGAATCACATATGAAGCTTTTAGTTCTACTGGATCATAAGATTATTAAAGTTATAAATAATGTACTTGAAGGGGTCCTCATTAGCATTTTCTGAATCTGCAGTTGTCATCCTTGCAATTATTAATAAGACCCTTAAAGTCATATATCCTGGTTTCACTTAATTCCTAGTGAAAAAAAAACCACTGGCCCATAATAATCTTAGATGACTTTATAACTCTGTAAGTTATTATACCTTTCAAATGTCATCATTTAAAATTCTGAAAAGCTAGAATGGAGTTTAAACTATCTCCACCCACTTCCCTCTATATCATACCCTCAGTTTCCCACCACCCCCAGATGAGATAAGGTTGATAAATGGATTTTGGAGGTGGAATAAAGCCAGACATCAAATAACTTACTTGAAATCCATCTCTTACCTTCTGTACTTAACCCTGGACTTGATGTGAACTTGGCGACATCAACAATTTTTACAGCAAATTGTTGCCCAGTTTCTCTGTTGATACATCGTCGTACAACACTGAAGGGACCCCTAAAAAAACAAAAAGTCAGTTTTAACTCATTGATTTTTTTGTTTCTTTGCCAGTCGATTTTTTGGCCAATCCTGGGGCTGGAACTCAGGGCCTGAGCATTGTCCCTGAACTTCTTTTGCTCAAAGCTAGCACTCAACCCACTTGAGTCATAGCATCATTTGTAGCTTTTTCTGTTTATGTGATATTGAGGAATTGAACCCAGGGTTTTATGCGTGCTAGGCAAGCACTCTATCATAGCTCTTCAGCTCAAGGCTATTGCCCTGCCCCTTGAGAAATAGCACCACTTCCCGTTTTCTAATGGTTAATTGGAGAGAAGAGTCTCCTAGTCTTAAGTGCCAGGGCTGGCTTTGAACTGCTAGTCTCAGATCTCAGCCTCCGAAGTAGGTAGGATTACAGGCATGAGCCACCACACCTGACTCTCTTACTTATTCTTGATGGTATGCTTTAAAAATAAAAACCTGGTATCATACCTTTAGTTAATTTCCCAGAGAAACAGTACTTTCAAAACATCTCTACTCAAGAACCAAAATATGCAAATAATTCCTAAATAAGGAAAATAACACACTCCAATAAAGTCTGGTGAAAATACGTGAATAGGCATTTTCCAAAGCCTCTCTGGTCTCATCTGAAATCACATAGAAACCCTCCATCCTCCTCAACCTTCAAATAAGAATTGCTTTAAACTTCCACATGTAAGGAAATCATTTCCACCAAGAGTTACTGGTGCAGCTATTTACTTACTCATTTCCTCAATCTTTGTTGGTGATTGTTAATACTGGCAATATAGTTGATCAGCTGAGATGACTTAAAATATCACTACGCAGGTCCAGGTAACACACACACACACACACACACACACACACACACACACACACACACGCTGTTTCTTGACATTAATAGTCACCAAATAAATGCTGGAACTCAAGATAACTCAAAGATTTGTCTGCAATACAAAATACTATGGAAATTTATTTGAAGTATGGCTTCAATCTTCAAAGAAATGTGTGTGCATGCATGTGCATGCATATGTGTGTGTATGTGCCTGCATTTGTCACATCCTGGGGGGAGGGATGAGAAGAGACAAAAGAATGCCTTCATTGGTGTAACTCTTTTGAACAACTAACTTACATCTTAACAAAATGAATAGTAGGAAGCTGTAACATAAGTTGTTAGGAGGAAATGGAATTGAGGGAGAGGGACAAACAAATGGAGAGAGGAAGGGTGGGAGAATGCAGTCGTAATAGTGTACATATGTGAAAATAGAACCAGGCAGACTGATGATAGGATGGATGAACCTGGGGGAGATGGGGAGAATGATGAAAAAGGTTGACATTGATAAGGAAGAATTGTACTCACGCCCTGACATGTTGAATTAAAACCCCTGTGTACAACTACTTAAAGACATTTTTTAAAGAATACTTTCATTGGCTTTTTAAAAATGGTTTTAAGTGTTTAATGTATATACACCATAATTTATATTCACAAAATTACAGACCATGCCATATAAAAACTGACATTATATGGAGAACATTTTAGCAGTGTGCTTGAAATGTTAAAATTTCTTTTCCTGGAGCATAGGAGTAGATGGTTAAAATCCCAACACTCATTTACAGGTAGGAACATCACAAATTGAGGAAATCCTAGGCTACAGTCTCAAAAAAAAATTAAGACTATAAGTCAAGCCCCAGTGCAGCCTACCTGCTTGTAATTCTAGGTGCTTTGCAGGCTGAGAACTAGGAGATTATGATTTGAATTAATCTCTGAAAGGAAAAATATGGTTATTTATACATAATCTGTGTTTCAATGACTTTTTACAGGAACAAACTACACCTCAATGCATGGGTTCAATCAGAGTATAGGAAAAATAATTTATGGTAGAACACTTGTGAACACTACTTGTCTTACAAATTTTCCTTTCTTTATTCAGAGAACAAGCAAATTAATTTAACCTAGATGTAAGCATTTCTTCAAGATCACAAGAATACTATCATAAAGCTATCAACTACAAAACCGCTTAAAAATCACCAAACAACCTAACAAAGCTAGCCTGGGAAGAAAAGAATTATAATATACCTTTAAAAGGCCATCAAAAGAAGACTTTATCACAATGATCACTCAAAATCATTCAAAGACTTTTCTTTCCCTCTGTGATAATATAACAATGTGAGACAGACTTCCACAAATGTTTTCATTCCAGATATCTTACTTGGCATTATTTATACAGACAATGGCAAAGGAATCTCAGGAAATCCTTAATGACATTGGTTTCTGTCTATATAAACCCTTGGGGCACTCTACACACAGACACACATGCATGGACACACACACACACACACACACACACACACACACACTCTTAATGTAGTATGCTTCAACCTATGACATCATTTTGGAACCTTTCTAAAATCTGTATGAGGATTTATTCACAATAAATCAAGTCAATTCTTCATTTTTTTCTTGCTTCTACAAAGGAAGAAAGCATTGCTCCTCTCATTATTTCAGTAACAAGAAAATGAAAAAGAGCTAAAGAGAAAGGGAATGTCAAGAAAAAATAAAGAGAAATTTTATATGGTCATGTATACATAGTTGTTAAACTATAATGATCCTCTTCTAGGACTATCTTAGACATACACAAATTATTACAAATGAGGGAAACCTTATGACCATATAAGATGATGCCAAACAAAATCAAGATATGGACACAAGAGGTTTTCTTAGTTATTGTTTTTAATGTACAGTGTAAAGTTATTTCTTTTTTTAGTTTTCCCCCCTTTAGTTTATCCCCTGTTGCCACTGTATTTCATTTTGGTACCCTGTGTCTTATCTGAATTTGGGGAGGAAAGGAGAACAAGAAAATGGCTTAGACAAAAGACAAAGGGCAAAGCAATGCAATGGTAATATTCACAAGACACTATGCTGAAAATGACCTTTACAACTTGAGGGAGGGAGATTAGGGAGAGGGAAAGTAAAAGAAAAACAAGGGAGGGTTAACAATGTTTGACAAGAAATGAACTCATTACATTTCATATGTAACTGTAACTCCTATGTATATCACCTAGACAATACAATTAATTAAAAAAATAAAAATTTAAAAACCTAAATAAGAATCAAATTAAACCTTCAATTCTTTAAGTTAATTTGAGTATAACTGTGCAGGACCTGAAGACAAATCCCAAGTAAAGCATCTTAAAGGTTTGTCCAGCAATGACATCTAGAAGGCTAACAAAGGTAATCCAAATTTAACCTGAAAAAGGTATCCACAAATACTTTGAGATGTTTGTGTAATTTAATGTAGAATTTCAATGGAAAATGATACAAATTACAATTTGATTTGGTCTCTTAAAAACAAAGATATAAAGTGTGTGTAGCAAATTTATCATATGCCATTTAAATCATACTAGGATGACAATAAACATTCAGGAGTCCTAGGTCTCAGTCTCACTTGTACTGATTTTTGTGCTTCAAATGCTATTTTTAATTTTCTTTTCTTTTTTTGTGGTTTGCTTCAACCTTAAGAGTCACTTTTTTCATATATTTTTATTGTAATTAATAGAAGGGTTACATGATATTTTACAGATAGATGGTGCATTAATTCCCATACGTTGATACCCTTTCACATGTCTTGGTCCCCATTTCCCTCCCTCCCACCCCCACCCCTCATCTTGTTTTCCCCCCTTCCCTATCCAATTTCAAATAACCAAATACAAATATATCCGATATATCAGGTAACAAAGTGAGATACTGTAACAATATGAGATAACCAAGGGACAGCAAAAGAGATGAGAGATAACATAGTACCTTAAGAACAGCAATCATTCATTATATGGCTTATGTTTCTATATCCAGGAGATCATTTCATTTAGTGTCCTACTATATGGCCTTTTGTATCAAGGTTTTGCTCTATTGCAAATCTCTGCTAGGAGAGCCCAAGGTTTCTACTGATTATGACAAATGAGGGAAACCATTGAGCCTAAGTTCCTTTGAGTCTGGCTTACTTCACTTAATATGATTTTTTCTAAGTCTTTCCATTTCCTAACAAATGGGGCAATGTCATTCTTCTATTTTTAATTTTCTTTTGTCAGTTGTGGGGCTTGAACTCAGGGCCTGGCCACTAACCCTGATCTCTTTAGCTCGAGGTTGGTGTTAAACCACTTGAACCACAATGCTACTTCCATTTTCTGGTGGTTAAGTGCTTGGGCTGGCTTTGAACCATGATCCTCAGTTCTCAGCCTCCTGGGTAGCTAAGATTACAGGTGTGAACCACTGCTCCCTGTTGCTATTCTTAATTTTTAAATGCATGATAAATCAGTTCATGAGTATCTACACAGATGAAATATCCATAAAATAGTTTGAAACCATCATGATAAATTGCCATGTTTCTCACATATCCAATTATGGTTAAGGTATGAATGAATTGAAAATTAATGGTTTATATCTCCTTACAAATACTGAATATTGATTGAGATTATAATACAAAGGCTTTACTTGAGGAAGATAGTTTGCTTACAGAAGTCTGTTTTAAGTACAAGAATAAAACCAGAAGATAACTTTAACAATCCCTAAAAAATTAAAAAAAAACAACTGTGTTTCTATAAAGACACAGAATAATATCTAGCTCTCATTTATAAGAAAAGTCTATAACAAAAAAGAGACAAAAATTAAGTGAAATTACACTAGTATGTTGGTTTCTGGAATAAGCAGAATGAACGCAATGTATCTAATTTATTTCTTTCTCAGAACCTCACTAAGATGCTAAGATGATATCAAATGATTTTTCCCCTAAGATGAGGGGGACAAGACAAAAACAATATTAATATTCACATTTTGGAGGCAAGACAGTAGATCTCTAGGATGATAGTAATTGAAATTCACTTGGAATATATGGAGTCAGCTTTCTCTGTGCAGAAAATAAGGAAACTTACTTGGAATGATTAAACCTAATTTACACTAAATATTCAAGAAGTATTAGGTGGTTCTGGAACCACAAGTAAAGAGAGTCTGGGGATAAAATAGCAAGTTTTGAATGAAATTCCTTAAAGTTGCAATTACATCTCTACTCTACACTATATTGCCTTTTCCTCATCCTGTCATTCTTTGGAGAGTGTAACAGATTTCACAACCAAAAGCAAGGGTAATGTGGACATACAGGATATGGACATTCTCAGTTCCTTGTCTTCTAACAGAGAAATGTTGGAAGCCAGATATTTTACTCTTAAGGTAGTAGATGACAGGGCTTCAATTGAATATATGGCCATCCCAGCAGTAAATGCAGTACAAAGATAATTACACAAAGTTCTACAAATTTCTCAGTTAAGTCACCACCCAGTAAAATCCAGTCAACAAGCTCCATTTGTTACTGTTAAAGCTCTATGAATCAACCTGTAGCCCCTCTGCTATGGGGATTCCCACTGGAGGCCAGTAGCAAAGTGTCCATCTTTGACAACCAAAAATGTCGCCAGCCAAAAATGTAACGTGGGAGGGGGGGAGACAACAATATCCCTAAATTGCTCTATTCTTAATTACAAGTAGCCAACCAAGGTTCCTTAGCCTTCTGAGAAAGATTTTCTAATTTGGAATACATAAGCCAAAGCAGAAAAGAACAACTTAGAGGAAAAAATTACTCAAGGAAAGTATTTCAAATAAGAGTAACCTCAGAAAGATTTTTTTGCCAGTCCTGGGGCTTGAACTCAGGTCCTGAGCACTGTCCTTGGGGCTTTCTCAAGGTTAGAGCACTACCACCTGAGCAACTGCACTACTTCCAGCTTTTTCAATGTATGTGATACCAAGGACTCAAACCCGGGTCTTCATACAGGCTACACAAGCACTCTACCACTAGGCCAAACTCCCGGCCCAAGATTTTATAACTATTCAACAAGTTTTAGACAGAACTTTCAGAAAACAAGAAACATAATCAAGGGCCAGGCACTCATACCTCTAATCCTAGCTATTCAGGAGGCTGAGATCTGAGGATCTCAGTGTGAAGCCAGTCTGGGCAGCAAGTCTCTGAGACTCTGTCTCCAATTAACCACCAAAAAAATCTAGAAGTGGACCTGTGGATCAATTGGTAGAGTGCCCACCAGACTTGAGTGAAAAAGATAAGTGACAGTGCCCTGAATTCAAGCCCCAATTCCTGTGTGTGTGTGTGTGTGTGTGTGTGTGTGTGTGCATATGTGTGTGTAAAGAGTATTTTATAATGACAGAGAATGATTTTTAACATTTAATTCCACACTCAATCTGACTGTCAGTAGTCAATAAAGATATTCTCAGAAAGAGAAAACTCAACAGATTACCTGACATACATACTTTCTGAGGAAATTATTCAATATATTGTATACACAAGAGTGAGGTAGATAAAGGATGCCAGAGGATAATAAACAGGAACTCCAATATATGTGGCAGATGAAGGAATCCGGAGTAGAACAAAGAGGGAAAGCTCAGGATAACAGCCATGTATCAGACATAGAGGGCAACCAGACTAGACAGAGCTAGCAAATAATCTCACTACTGATTATCTTTTAAACCTGAAGACAGAATGGCCAGGTGAACTGAATCAAGACTTTTCTATTTGGCCCTTTCTGGCTACAGATGGTTGGGATTACCTCTCTTTTTCTGCTGCATCGTTCTGCTCTGACCTATTGTTGAGGGTTGTAGGCAGGTACCAGTGAGTGGAAGAGAGGAATTGAAGAGTAAACCATACTCCTAATCACAATTCTGCTAGACTTGGCTTGCTGAGCATTACAGATCCATTATTGTATACCTTCCTGTCTGAGAAGAGCCCCAACTCTTGAGATTTACTAGTGACCTTGACAACAGCCCAGAATGAGCTCCTAAACATCTCATGGAGGGTTAGGGAAGTCAGACTGAGCAAAAGATTCTGTTCCATTTTTTTTTTCTCCTGAAAGGCTTCATACAAAATTGCCCTTTCCTTACCATGCTGAGTTTGAGTTTACAATACACTGTTAGGGTAGACATATATGGAGGGGAAAGGCTGTTTGAAAAAAAAAACTGAAAAGGAATAACCAATTCAAAAAAGTCAGGATAGTGGTTAGGGCAGGGAAGGGGTTGCAAAGAAGCAGCATTGACGGTACTTTTGATGGGCATTTAGTAACATTTCAGAACTTCGACAGTAGATTAATGGCTTTTCATTTCATTATATTTTAATTATATCCATACTGTCTATACTCCTCCCTAGGAGTTTAAAAATGTATCCAGTTTAAAAATTAAATATTACATATTATAGCCAGGTGCTGGTGGCTCACACCCATAATCCTGGCTACTCAGGAGGCTGAGACCTGAGGATTGTGGTTCGAAGCCAGTTGGGGAATGAATGTGCATTGAGAATCTTATCTCCAATTAACCACTCAAAGCTGGAAGGAAAAGCTGTGGCTCAAGAGGTAAAGTAATGACCTTGAGCACAAATCTCAGGGACAATATCTAGGCCCAGAATTCAATTCTCAAAACAAGCACAAAAAATATTGTATTTAGTTTAAAATATGATATCCAGTTTAAAAAATGTAATCATGGTAGAACATAGCTTCCTAAGATCTTGCTAATCAGAAAAGGTCTTAATTTTAATTTTCACATATTTGTAGAATATAAATTATTACAATGATTTAATATATACAAAGAAAAAATTCAAACACAATGATCAACATATGGTATTAAGTATAATTTTGTTTTATTGAAAAAATTTAAAGTTTCCATGTATAAACTTTGAGATTATATCTGTAGTACAAAATTCTGCAACAAAAATACGTCATGTCTCAAGAAAGCTTAAATAAATGGGGTAACTTTACCTATCTCACAAGCCTCGAAGTTTTGTTATAATGAACTGGGCAAGGTATCACATGATATATAAGAAAACTATGAACAAAAATTTTTTAAAAATCATTAAGTAAAGTGAAGGCCAAGAATAAATTCTTACTCACATAACACATATATACACACAGTTGACACATAGTTGATCTTCACTCACAGATTCCATATTTGAATTTTCCTACTTGCTAAAATTTACTTGTAACATCAAATACTCATGGCACTTCTACAGTTATTTGTGAATATGCACATTGTGGAGAAAATCTGAGTCATCCTCATACATATGTTGCCAGCTGAGGTAGAACAAGATGGTATTCTACCTTCTTGTTTAAGTTATCAAAGACCTTAACTATTACAAAAACCAAGAATCAACGGTTTACGTGTACATACATACATATGTCCATATATATACATATGTAACATGTATGTTATATAATATAAAATCGTTCCTTGGACCAAATTCCACAGGTACTCAAGTTTCTTACAAAAAATGGCAATGTATTTGCATATAGCATACACACCTTTTCCTGTATTCTTTAAAACATCTCTGGATTACTTTATAATATCTAATGCAATGTAAATGCTATAAATTTTATAATGTATTCTGTATGAAATAAGGTAAATTTGTATATATTCAACACAGATCAATTTACTTATGAATATTTTTGATCTTTGACTGATGGAACCCAAGGATGTGGAACTAGCAGGGAGAGTAACACAATGGTATGTATTATAAATATGCAATAAGACTTATATTTACAGAGAACCTAATCACTATCAGATACTTGTTCTTATCACACAGTAAATGATGAAAGAAAAAGTACAAAGTAGAAATAAATAAACACTAATACACATTCAAATCACATACTTTTACCTAAGTATACAAAATTCTCAAGATTCATGGCGCTTCTAAGTAATTTTCATTCCATTTACTAAGTCTGTGTCTCTGTGCTACGTTCTGCACATATTTGATGTTCAGAACAGAGGGACCTGTTGTACCAGTACTAGGGGCTTGAAGTCAGGGCTTTGTGCTCTCCCTCTTAAACCATGCTTTCACTTCCAAAATGGGAAATTTTTGTTGAACAAGTAAAGAGCACTGAAAATTAAAATATCATGTCATCATAAATTATAACATTAGCAATAATAAAATCTTGAACACTACATATATATTGATATGTACTACATACGTTTATACAAAATGACACCTAAAAACAACAACAATAATATTTTCCCTCTTATTTAAACACCAATTTAGTTGCTGCCATTAAAGAAGATCTTACGGATATCATTTCATCAATAAATCCTTCTTCTTACTTTATACTACTGACAAGGACACAAATGTTATTGTTATCTTGGCACTTTTTCCTTTTTAATGTTTCAGGTATCCCCATCCATGTCCACTTACATATACATATAAAGCTAAGTTGCTTTAGGTACAGTGATTACACCAAAAGAAGTTTATCTACTTGTAGCAATAGAAACGTACATCATGTGGAAAATTATTAAAATCAAAGTATCAGAAGAATGTCTAATTGTTAGCAATTATAGATTTGACAACTGGATTAAGCTGAGTGCGATTCAGATTGTTCCTTGAAAACAGAAGAGGAGGCTTATTTGAAAAAGCAATGGATCTCTGATAATCTAACAGAATGTATTAGGCTCACTTGTCAAAGCTGAGTAGTTCTTGAGCTTCAAGACTAGCATTTATTAACTCAGTACTTATACTGGCATAATTAGTACCCCTGTCAAACCATAACAGTTAAGTGAAAAGTTCAGTAGCTTTTGATTTATTTTCCTATAGCATACCAAACTGCTTTTATGAGCTTATATTTGATACATGAATAAGTTACTATCTTTTAAAAGAGAATGGTAAAACATACACAGCATTCTTTGCTTAACATATATGTTCTGGAAAGTTAACTGGTGTGTGTGTGTGTGTGTGTGTGTGTGTGTGTGTGTGTTTGCATGTGCATGCACACATGCAAATTGAGAACTAGATTGTGGCTAATGTGGGAGCATACATCAAGAAGATTTGCCCAGAGAATAGACATTTTATACGATAAGAAATAGAAAGGAAAGTAAATAAAAGGGAGAAGAAACAAGCAAGAAAATAGATAGGGAGTACTATAAGATAAACACATCACAGAATAAGAACTCTGAATTGATTATACATGTTTAGGTCTTCTTAGCTAAAATCATGAAGAACTTCCACAAATATATATATTGAAGAACCAACATTTTAAAAACTCAGTCAATATTTGCACGTACACTCTTACTCATTTATCTCATTTCCCCCTATGGAAATGAGACAAAAATATAAAGAAAAAAGTTAAAAATTAAGGCAATTTTGGAATAGAACTGAGGATCCAGATATTAAACCACAGACCCATGGCCACCTAATCTTTGACGAGGGAGCCAAAAAAATAGAATGGAAGAAAGATAGCCTCTTCACCAAGTGGTGCTGGCAGAACTGGTTAAGCACCTACAGAAAACTCAAGTTGGATCCTTCTTTGTCACCCTGCACTAGAATTAACTCCAAATGGATCAATGACCTGGAGGTAAAAGCTGACACACTGAAACCTTTACAAGAAGGAATAGGAGATACACTAGGCCTCCTTGGCACAGGTGGAAACTTTCTTAGTAATGACCAAGAATCACAACAAATCAGACAAAGGCTGGATAAGTGGGACTGCATTAAACTGCAGAGCTTTTGTATGGCAAAGGGCATAGCTAGTAAATTAATTAGGAAGCCTACAGAGTGGGAGAAGATCTTCACCAACCATACAACAGAGGCCTCATATCTAAAATATATCAACAGCTCAAAAAATTGAATCACTCCAAAACTAATCTCCAAAGAAACAACCATTCCATTAAAAGATGGGCCAAAGACTTAAAGAGAGTCTTCTCTGAAGAAGAAACAAAAATGGCCTATAGACACATGAAGAAATGCTCAACATCTCTGGTCATAAAAGAAATGCAAATCAAAACAACTCTAAGATTCCACCTCACTCCAGTTAGAATGGCCAGAATCAGGAAAACTAATAACAACAGATGCTGGAGGGGATGTGGCCAGGAGGGATCACTACTACACTGTTGGTGGGAGTGCAAACTCGTTCAACCACTATGGAAAGCAGTATGGCAGTGCCTCAAAAGACTAAACATAGAGCTCCCCTATGACCCAGCAATTCCACTACTTGGCATTTACCCAACCATCCAGAAACTAGGGCATGCTAAATCCACTACCACAACAATGTTCATTGCAGCATTATTCACCACAGCAAAGATATGGAACCAACCTAGATGTCCCTCAGTTGATGAGTGGATCAACAAGATGTGGTATTTGTACACAATGGAATTCTATGCAGCTGTCAGAAAAAACGACATCGACTCATTTGTTAGGAAATGGAAAGACTTAGAAAAAATCATATTAAGTGAAGTAAGCCAGACTCAAAGGAACTTAGGCTCAATGGTTTCCCTCATTTGTCATAATCAGTAGAAACCTTGGGCTCGACTAGCAGAGATCTACAATAGAGCAAAACCTTGATACATAAGGCCATATAGTATGAAGTTAATTGAAATGACCTCCAGGATACTGAAACAAAAGCCATATAATGAATGATTGTTGTCCTTAATGTACTATGTTATCTCTCATCTCTTTTGCTGTCCCTTGGTTATATCATATTGTTACAGTATCTCACTTTGTTATCTGATATATTGGATATATTTGTATTTGTTTATTTGAAATTGGATAGGGAAGGGGGGAAAACCAAGATGGGGGTTGGGGGGGAGGGTAATGGGGACCAAGACATGTGAAAGGGTATCAATGTATGTGAATTAATGCACATTCTATCTGGCAAATATCATGTAACCCTTTTATTAATTACAATAAAAATATTTTAAAAAATTAAGGCAATTTTTTATTCTCAATGAACTCCCAAAGAGAAAAACAAATACAAATACATCAATTTTTGTCCTCATCAAGCTCCAAATCTAGTGCACTTTTGTTGGTACGTATAAACAATGTTAATACAATGCTATAAGACTATTGTAACATAATAATGGTTTAATATCTGTGAATAAGAAGATAATCAGAGATGGCCTTTATGAGATAGGGACACCTGGAGGGGTTTGGAATAATGAGGACTTTTTTTTCAGCAGAGGAGACAGACAAACACCAGAAAAAGGCAATAGGATGATAAGCAATGGTCTGGACCAAGTCAAAATGCAGTGTGTACTGGCCAATCTGGGTATTTGGTATTGCTGTCATTAAAAAGAACATGAAAGTACAAAGTGGCTAAAAAGGAAATAGGAGGCAACAAATACTATAATATAGTTAAAGATTGGCTGTGGTGTGAGCAAGGGCAATTTGTAAATTGTTACATTAGCCTGAATAAAAGGAAATAAAAGTCTTGAACCAAGAGAAAGACTTGAACCAATAAGGTAGAGACAACTGAGACACACTAGTAAATAAGTGAGAAGACAATATAGTGAATGCTTGTACATAGAAAGTAGTTTGGGGTTAATTGACATTACTAATAGATTTTAGGCAAGATACTGAGCAAGAAATGATACCATTAAATGAGAGGGCAATTATACAAAACAGAACTGAAAGAATGCCAAGAATGAAAGGAAACACATGGTTGAATATGCAAAGTATTCCCATAGAATATCTAGGCAGAGTATAAAGGGCCAAATAGGCAAGAGTGTAAAGTTAAAGGGGCAAAGGTCAGCATGAACACTATGTTAAAGACATTAACAGCTACATTTATGACATACTATGTGCCAAGCATAGCTTTCCAAAAATTCCTCTCAGTATTTTATCCTCACAGCTAATACTAGCTCTCATGGAGACAAAGGATAAAACGCATACATCGAAGGCTGGAGCCTGGATATGTGAAGTCCTAAAATCTCGTCCTTATTTTTTGTACTCCAGAGAAAGCATGGGTAAACAGGCAGTATTTTAAGTCATTACTATAAATTGCAACTTTTCAAAGTACAAAACAATAGGGCAAGGGAAAAAATAAAATGATAGAAATAGGAAAGGATTATAATGTGTGCCACATTATAATCCGAACAGGATCAATAGAGACCAAAGAAAGGATCCTAAAGGCAGCCATCCCTTGGTCATCTCATATTGTTACAATTTTCCACCTTGTTTTCTGATATATTTTATATGTGCTTAATTGGTTACTTGAAATTGGATAGGGAAGGGGGGAAATCAAAATAAGTGGGAGGAGTGTGGGCGGGAAATGGGGACCATGTCATGAGGAAAGGGTATCAATGTTTGTGAAGTTATGCACATTCTATCTGGTGAATATAATGTATCCCTTCTATTAATCACAATAAAAAATCATTAAAAAAAGAAATAGGAAAGGAAAAAGTCAAGTTATCACCAATTGCGATCGACATGATTCTGTACTGTAAATGACTCTTGTACAGTACACAAAAACTTAGACCTAATAAATAATTTTGACAAAGTAGCAGAATGTAAATTCCATTTTAAAAATCAAAATAGGAGTTTTGCTATATACCAATAACAGGCCGTCCAAAGAAACACAAAATCATGCTGGAAATCAATTCAATCAGTGGGTCACACCTGTAATCCTAGCTACTCAGGAGGCTGAGATACAAGGATCATGGTTTAAAATCAGCCTAGGCAGGAAAGTCTGTCAGAGTTACACAATTTACTAAAAAGCCAGAAATGCTGCTGTGGCTCAAAGTGATAGCGCACTATCCTTGACCTAGGATTGATACTAATTAAATTAAATATGAAAAATTATTTAAAGTATTAGAAAATCAATCCTATTTATAAAAGGCTCAAAAGTGCCTGTTTTGCAGTTCTTTTAAGGTACTTTTGAGGAAATTCCAGACTGATTTACATAGTGATTATACTAGCTTATATTATCACTAATAGTGTATGTGAGTTGTTTCCCATATACATTCCATAACGGTTGCATTAGTTTATATTCTTACTAATAGTGTATGTGGGTTTCTTTTTCCTTATACCCCCATTTTCTTGATGATTGCCATTCTGACCAGGGTGGAGCTCCCTCATACTACTAGTGTATGTTAATTCCAAAATAGAATATTTAGTTTAAAAATTAGAAACAAAAAAAAATTAAAAAAATAAAAATTAGAAACAAATCCAATTGAGAAGGGAAAAGATCTATATAATGAAAAATATAAAGCTGTGAAGACATTGAAGACACTTGAAAATGGCAAAAAGATTTCCCATGCTAATGGATCAGCAGAATGCTATAAAAATTCCCAAAGAAATCTACAGACTCAATGAAAATACCATAAAAATTGCAGTATCATTTTTGGAGGAATAGAAAAACCAATCCTAAAATTCATAAGGAAGCATAAAAGACCCTGGATAACCAAAGCAATCTTGAGTAATAAGACAATATCATAATAACTGACTTCAAATTGTACTACAGCACCATAGTCACAAAAAAACATAGCACAAAAACAGACACATAAAGGAATGGAATAGAATGCCCAGAGATAAGCCCATATAACTATAGCCCCCTGCTTTTCAACAATGGTACCCAAAACAAATGATGCAGAAGAAGAGATAGTTCTTCAATAAAAGGTGTTAGAAAAACTGGATCTCAATGTGGAAAAGACTGCAATGAAATCTTTCTGACTCTGTTTTAAAATAATTTTAAAATAAATAAAAAACCTTGATGTAAAATCTGAAACTTTGTAGACTATTACAAGAAATACACAGAAAGAAATTACTTGAAAAGATAGGCACAGGCAATGACTTTCTGAGTAGGGCTCCAGCAGCTCAGGAAATAGGAACAAATGTTGATAAATGAGATTGCATCAATTAAAAAGCTTCTGCACAAAAAAGGAAATAATTACTAGAGTGAAGAGCTAGACTACAGAATGGAAAAAAAACTTTACCTGCTATTCTTTGAACAAGGAATTAATATCAAGAATTTATAAACACCTTAAAAACTAAACGTCTACAGACCAAATAACCCAATTGATAAGTGGACAAATTAACTGAATAGAGTTCTTTAAAAATGCGAGTATAACTGCCTAATATATATAAAGAATTGTTCAGCATCCTTAGCAATAAAGGAAATTCAAATCAGTTAGCATGGCTGTTAACAATAAATGTTGGTGAAGGATGGAGAAAGGAGGTTACAGAAATAATTACACACTATTGGTGAAATGTTAGTGTAGCGACGATGAAAATCAGTATAAATTTCTTCAAAAACTAAAAGCAGAATATCCTTATGCTCCTGTTAAATTACTTTTGTGTATTTCCAAAGAAATGTCAGCCAGCATACAATAGAGCAATTTGCATATAACTGTTTCGAAGCTACCATTTACAATAGCCAAGCTATGGAATCAGCTTCTCACTGATATTGTGGTATACATACATAACGGAGTACTATTTACTGACAAAAGAGGAATGATATTTCAAAAACAGAAAAAGAATAAAATTATGTCATTTTCAGGCAATAATAATACTAGAGACTATCATGTTATAAGAAATAAAGCAGGCACTTAAAAATATTTCATGTTTTCAATCACATGTGGAATCTAGAACTAAAAAAAAAAATTAAAAAAAAGCAAGACTGTGAAAAGGACTATTCCAGAGGCTGGACCAGCATGAGTGTGGGAGAACAAAAAAACAAAAGAGTATGGTGGAGTGTGAATATGATCAAAGTATATTGGATGCATATAGGGAAAGAATAGTGGATCCCATTGAAACTGTTTTTGAAAAAAAGAGAGTAGAGTTATAGACTAATAGAGGCTGTATGATTAATGTACATTATATGCATGGATAAAAACATCAAATGAAACTTTGTACAATTAATAAAAATAAAGGAAGTGCAGTAAATCTTTTGCTGTTTTTTTCTGTATTTTTTTCATTAAGACGGCATATCAGAAACTGACCTGATAGAAATAGTTAACAAAGAAAAAAAAACTAGCCTACTTTTGATCTTTTCTCCTTCATTTTGAACCTTTTTTGACTATTGTTCATATACAAAATTACTGTATATAACTAGTTATACTGTGATCATAACTGTTAATTTCTCTGTTCCTAATCCAGTCTTCATAAACTTACAGTAATAATAATGGCTGCCTAAGAATATGAAATTAAATTATAAATCATATCTTTAAAGGGATGTGTTCTGTTAATATGCCACTAATGTAGTTTCCCAAATGCTGTATTATTCTGTAACCACTGTTGGAGGCCACAATTACTCTCCATCTAGAGTAGGGTAGATTGCTATTCATTCAGGTGTTGGGGTTTTTTTTGGGGGGGGGAATCCTAGGGCATGAACTAAGGGCCTGAGCACAGTCCTTGGGCTTTCTCAAGGCTAGCACTCTACCACTTGAGTCACAACACCACTTCTGGATTTTTCTGTGTATATGGTACAAAAGATTTGAACCAGGGTCAAACTCACAGCCCTGTTTTTTTTTTTATTGTCCCCCCTTTTTAAAAATATTTTTATTGTAATTAATAAAAGGGTTACATGATATTTGCCAGATAGAAAGTGCCTTAATTCACATACATTGATACCCTTTCACATGTCATGGTACCCATTACCCTCCTCCTCCACCCCCCCTTTTTTTTTTGCCAGTTCTGAGGCTTGAACTCAGAGCCTCAGCACTGTCTTTGGGCTTTCTCTCCCAGTTCTAACGGGCTTTTATTTTGTGTGTGTGTGTGTGCGTGTGTGTGTGTGTGTGTGTGTGTGTGTGTGTG
Organism: Megascapheus bottae; assembly: GCF_031878675.1. Lineage (NCBI taxonomy): Eukaryota > Metazoa > Chordata > Mammalia > Rodentia > Geomyidae > Megascapheus > Megascapheus bottae. The sequence goes on from NC_143547.1 coordinate 24,154,408, forward strand.
TGTGTGTGTGTGAGATAAAGCTATGGAATGTTCATAAGCTCTTCCCACTTACAATCATGATTAAAGATCCCCATAACAAGGTAAACTTACTTCCAAGTTACAGTATCAATTATATTTTGGTCGGTTGTGGGGCTTGAACTCGGCCTGGGCACTGTCTCTGAGTCCCTTTTTGCTCAAGGTTAGTGCCTGACTACTTGAGCCACAGTACCTCTTTCAGTTTTTTGAATGGTTAACTGGAGATAAAGTGTCTCCTGGGGACTTTTCTGCCCTGAATACCTTTGAACCACAATCCTCAGATCTCAGCCTCTGAAGAATTACAGAAATGAGCAACTAGCACTAGGCTGAAGTATCAAATGTAAATGAAATAAAATTAGAGAAAAATCTCAAAGTAAGCAATATTTTTTACACATTTTTAGCTGTGTCAGAGTTATGTAACACCTATATTGGAACCCCAAAACAAACATACAATTAGCTAATTGGGATTTTCTTCAAATAGCACAGTGTGGAGTTCATTAAGAATAAAATTTTCTGTCATGTAAGGGTGGGAAATGCCACGTGAAATACCATGTCTTCTTATTCATATAATACTTTAGCAATTTAGCATCTTTTTTGATCTATTCTATCATTCATGTGCACTTACTAATCATCAATGTTCTATAGATAGTGCTTTAGACACAATGAATCGAGTTTCACTATTTATAATAATATGAACACAAATTATGAAGTTAAAATGACTACAACCCATTCAAATCTCAAACAACTTTTTCTGTGACAAATGTTCTCCCACCTGAACATGGCATATAAATTGTTGATTAAATAACTTCTAGCGAGCAATCCAGCTGTTTGCTTAGTAAAGGATGGAAAAGATTTAACTACCCAATTTAAATGTCTATTCATCAATATTCCCTAAAGTAATTTAATTAATTTTATAACTGTTAATATAAGACCTCTAGTCTTTTAACCGCACTCCCAGCCCCCAATAACACTAAGGCAAAGAATACAAAGGAAATAACCATTTACACTCCATTACCCAACCCAGTGCAGGGCAGCAGAAAATAGGTTTTGAATCATAATTGTAGTAATCGGTTTCTAGGTCTAAGGAAGTAAAATACATGATCTGGAAAATAATTGCTTTGAGAAAAAATTTGAAAATAAGAGTTGAGTAGATATAATTGTTTAAGCAAGATAGTAAAATCAAGTACCAAAACATTTAGGGAATTTAAGTTAGGTAAGAAATTAAAGTCCTTCCATTGTTATAAGGGAGTATGCAAGTTAGTAAAGCTCACTTGCTACAAGTATCAAGGACAGATCAATTTTTCAGTGTGTACCTGACTTCCTATTAATCAATCATCCACACGAGAGAGCAAAAATGAAAAGAAAATAAATGTTTCCTCAAAACATCTAAGAGTAAATTCCTGGGCTGTCTTATTGCTCTTCTTCTAACCAACATGGCAACCTTCATTCTTGTCCCCACAAACTTCATGGATCTGGGTTGAGGGACAGAGGCTGAGAGGGCCAGGTCTAGTGGGTCTGGGGACCCAGAAGACTAGCTTCAGGAACCCTAGGTATGGAGCAAAGGTGGGAAGTCCAGGTACACTTTTGCTCTTGCAAACAGATCTGCTCACTGATGCTGCGGGGGGGGGGGGGGGTGGCAGCAAGGGCAATTCGCAGTTCTGACTAGATTATCTAGGCTTCCCATTTTTTGCATTTGCAAAAGAAAACAAGTTTTTTTTTCCTGTGTGTGTGTCCAGGTACTGGGGCTTAAGCTCAAGGCCTGTGTGCTTTCCCTGAGCTTCTTTTTGCTCAAAGCTGGTGCTCTGTAATTTGAACCACAGATTAACTTATGGCTTTGGGGGAGGGGGTAGTTTATTGGAGATATGAGTCTCACAAACTTTCTTGCCGGCTTTTTTTTTTCCTGCCAGTCCTGGCCTTGAGCTCAGGGCCTGAGCACTGTCCTTGGACTTTGTCAAGGCTAGAGCTCTACCACTTGAGCCTCAGCACCACTTCTGGCTTTTTTCTACGTATGTGGTACCGAGGAATCGAACCCGGGTCTTAGTGCATGCCAGGCAAGCACTCAACCACTAGGCCAAACTCCAGGCCCCGTTGCCGGCTTATTTTTAACTATGATTACCAGATAGACTACTGAGTAGCTAGGATTATAGACATGAGATAGTAACAGTGTTTTCAGAATTCCCCTGAGATCTCTGGTGATTTTGGATGGCAGGCTTCTCTGATACCTACCACGGAGCAAACAAGTGAGATCTCAATATACGCATGGTAGTAATCAATATCAAATGCTGAGTTTTCTAATTCCAACTTTTTCATTTAAATCTTTAGAGTGCTTTTTCGTTGTTAATTGAGTAAATTCCAGGGAATTTAGTTGCAATTTAGGGAAGAAAATTCAGAAAAGTGAGACTATGCTGTCTTCTGAATATGGAAATCTGTGCTTTCAACTATTTTATTCTGGCCACTATTAGGAAGTCGTATTTAAAATTAGAGTACAAGCTACAATGTTTTGTGTGTGTGTGTGTGTGTGTGTGTGTGTGTGTGTGTGTGTGTGTGTGTGTGTGTGTTTGCCAGTCCTGGGGCTTGCACTCAGGGCCAAGACACTCTTTGGGCTTTCTCAAGGCTAGCACTCTACCACTTGAGCCATAGCAGCTTTTTCTGTATACATGGTACCGAGGAATTTCAGGGCTTTGTGCATGCCAGGCAAGCACTCTACCACTAGGCCACATTCCTGGCTCAAGCTATAGTTTTTCAATGGGCAAAATGCCTTATTAAAATAGTAGCTATTGGGCCATATTCATAGAAAAAGCCAAAAATAGTGCTGTGAGTCAAGTGGTAGAAAAAGCCCAAGGACAGTGTTCAGCCCCTGAGTTCAAGCACCGGCACTGCAAAAAAAAAAATAGTAGCTATTAATCTGGATGCCAGTGCTCATGGCTATAATCCTAGCTACTCAGGAGGCTGAGATCTGAGGATCATGGTTCAAAGTCAGCCTAGGCAGGAAAGTCCAAATGATTCTAATCTCCAATTAAACACGAAAAACCCAGAGTGGTGCTGTGGCTCAAGTGGTAAAGCACCAGCGTCAATCCAAAAAGCTCAGGGACAATGCCCATATCCTGAGTTCAATCCTGAAGTTAGGAAAAATAAACCAATAGCTATTTTAAAAACCTGAGTATCAAGTCTCATGTAGTCTGCATGAGTTCTGATTCATAATTTTAGGTTCTTAAACGGTCATCAAAGTTTCCCAGTTTTGGGGGATTTAAGGAATACTAAACTAATCAAAGCATATTACACTAGTGACTTTTTCTCGTCTCCAAAACTATATATGCTTGCATGCATATATGTATATCATATGTACACCACTCGTAAGTCAAAAAAGAGATCTACCATGCCACAAAGTTCATTTAGCATATTTCAGTTATGGCACACTAATGGGAAATGGTGCTTTAATATCAAACTTATCATTTGGATCATACATACTAAAGAAATAATGAAATGGACTTGAGTGTGACTCAAGCAATAAAGTGCCAGCCATGACCAAGAATGCCCAGTGAGAGCATAAGACCCTGACCAGTACAGGCTACAGGCCACCTGCACACACACACACACACACACACACACAACATTGAGGAAGGTTAGGACTACACTATTCTACATGAATGAACCAGATCTCAATAAAGAACTACTGGTTAACTAGTTCTTTCTCTTACCCATCCTATATCACTGATATATAAAACTAGTGGAATTTGGTAAATGCTTTGAATAGGCAGATTGAGAGATAAACCATTCCTGAATGTTCACATGTGGGTACCATCTTGAAAATATCTGTATATTTATATTTTAGTTAAAATTACAGCTATCTGGTGAAATTTTCACTTAGTAGTAGAAATCCAAATTTTCAGTAGTCAATGACAATTCTTGAAATGTAAACAAAAGTTGGAAAATCATATAAAATGCTATTACCTAATTTAAATAATTTAAAAATTAATTCACTAAGCTGGGCATTATTGTTCACATATAGTCACAGCTATTCAGGAGTAAGGTGACTCATACCTATAATCACATCTATTCAAGTGGCAAAACATTAGTGAGATTCAATCCCAGTCAATAAACTGGGGCTGATTTGTGCCTTTCGTTCTACCCATTCAGAGGTATAAATAAGAGGACTAGAGTCCAGGTTAACCTGGACAAAAATGCAAGACCCTTCCCCAAATATAACTAAAAGCAAAAAGTTGGGAGCATGTCTTGAATGGTGGAATATCTGTCTAGCAAGCCTGAGGCCTTCAGTTCAAACCCCAGTACTACCAATGCTCTTACATATACTGGTTGCCAATTCAAATCCTTTTAGCATACGTGTTAGCATTTTAACATATACTAACACCTGTGCTTAAATATTTCATGGATTAGAACATGTCTTATAATTATGTGACTTTTTACAAACTAGTATGGAACACCAAACATTGCTCCTAAAATTCAGAAAATTTTCTTACCAAATGTTTATGAAAACAAGTATGGTAATAATAAGTCCGAGTTAATTCCATTTGTATGATCTGACAAGATTAGAAATGAGACTCAATCACAATGTTTACCACCAGAAAATAAAAGTAATTGGAAAAAACTATATTATACACATGATATCTTTATTGTGTGTAAAATCACAGAACAAATGCAATTAAGATTTAGAAAGCAAAGAAAACTTCATGGTTTCTAATTAAAGCTGAGCATAAGCTTAAATCAGTAAAATAGACACAAGATAATTTATTAAAAATTCTAAATATTGTAGCTAATGATCATTTATCAGGTCATTAAAAATCAACACATATGTAATTACCACGCTCTGAGTAGAGCAAATCCTTTATTTTATGTAAATCAATAGGGAAAATTACAGAATAGATCATGAAGTATATCTAGCATAAACACAAAACAAATGAATTATGATAATAGAAAAGAGTGTATTTTGACAGGATTTTTTTTGCCAGTCCTGGGGACTGAACTCAGGGCCTCAGCACTGTCCTTAAGCTATCTTCAAGGCCAGTGCTCTACCACTTGAGCTACAGCACTACTTCCAGCTTTTCTATACATGTAGTACCCAGGAATTGAACTCGGGTCTTCATGCATGCTAAGCAAGCACTCGACCACTAGGCCAAACTCCTGACCCCTGACGTATTTTTTTTTGGCAATCCTGGGCTTGAGCTCAGCGCTTGAGCATTGTCCTTGGACTTTCTCAAGGTTAGAGCTCTGCCACCTGAGCATCAGCACCACTTCTAGCTTTTTTCTATGTATGTGGTACTGAGGAATTGAACCCGGGTTTTCGTGCATGCTAGGCAAGCACTCTACCACTAGGCCAAACTCCTGGCCCCATAATGTGATTTTTTAAAAAGGCAGTTACACTGAGTGATGACTGAACATTTTGAAGGAAAAATATGACTCTATTACCCAAGAATCCTTACACATTAACATTTCACAATTTCCTTTAGGCATGAACTTACAATTTCCTTCAGGCATGCTCAGACAATCTGGAACTACAAATATTCCAACTGCAAACATCCTATAATTAAGAAAAGGTCTCCTTGAGGGAAGGCACTTTAACCTTTGATAGACAGACTTTTTTCTCTGAATCAAGGTCATTGGAGTTCAAGGATTTAAGAGTTTAAAAGACCTAAGGCTGAAGGCTGGATATGCTTATTACTATTACTGACTTATTACTAACTAAAAAGAAGCCTAGTTACTCAGTTTTTCAGAGAAAACTTTACTCATTCTGTGAAATGGAGATGAAAGATACATGAGAAGGTTCTGGAGAAGATAGACAATAGACATACAGGCACATATGTGCAAGAAAATATTTGTGGGGGTGACCTATTAGTACTTCTACCTTTTCCCTAAAAAAGTACACCCGTTTTATAAATGTACCATTCCAATATGGACATAAAGAATTAAGTAAGAACTAGGAAATGCACTTCCTTCTTTATTAGTGAAAGGGATTTGGACCTATTGAAGAACAAAATAAAAGCTAAGCGCGCACACACACAATCTTTTGAAAATGTATAGAGGGGTTACAGATAGAAGGTGCACTACTTCTCAAACATTGATATCCCCTCGTTCCTTTTTGTCCCCATTTCCCTCCCCCACCCCCTGCCTTCTTTTTTCCCCTCCTATTTCAAATAAACAAGTAAACATCTATATAATATACCAGGTAACAAAGTGGGGAAAGTATCAATTATGTTTTGAGATAGGCCCCCCAAAAAAGAAAAAAACCTTTGATCCATAGCAGAAAACCCAGTCACAGAAAGCTAATTTGCCTTTTATGTAACTGTCCACCCCTGGGAAGCAGCTGCTTCATAGAATTCATAGGGTCTCAGGAATATATGGGTAAAAGACCCCCCAACCAATCTGATAAAACAATCCTCACCTCCTGTCTTTCCTGGAAGACTATGCCCAGATATAACCAAAAGCAAACCTGTACTAGTATGGACTTGGGGAACTGGTTCCCATTCACCTGATGATCCTTGGGATCTCAACTATATATTTTTTTAAATTGCATCGTAAAGGTGATGCACAGAGGAGTTTCAGTTCTAATGAGATAATGAGTACATTTCATTTTCTCCCAGTTTTCCCTTCTGATCCCTCCCCCACCACAAGTTGTATAGTTCTTTTTCAACATAGTGTCTAGTGAATGTCACTGCTTCATTTGTTCACCCGTTGTCCCACTCTCTCTTTGCTTCCCCTTCACCTCCCGAAATCAGATAAACTTACATACAAAACAAAAAGTACAGAAAACAAAAATAGCAACAAAAAACAAAAAGCAACTTTTTTAAAGTCTTGCTTCCATTTCTTGGAGTTCATTTCAATAAGCATCATCATATATGATTATATGCAGATATTTATTTAGCCTTTGTGATCCTCTCCTAAGAATATTCTCTTTTGGGCTGGGAGTTTGGCCTAGTGGTAGAGTGCTTGCCTAGCATGCACAAAGACCAGGGTTCAATTCCTCGGTACCACATACATAGAAAAAAGCCGGAAATGGTGCTGAGGCTCAAGTGGTAGAGCTTCTAGCCTTGAGAAAGTCCAAGGATAGTGCTCAGGCCCTGAGCTCAAGCCCAGGACTGGCAAAAAAAAAGAATATTCTCTTTTGGTCTCAACTGTATGAATGTCTAAAGTCCTGTCTTACCATGTTCAAGTGTATTTATTTGTCTTTTACTATCTAGTATGTTTACTTGTAGGTTTATAGGCACATTCTAGTTACAACATGAAGGAAACCATGGAACTTAGGTCTCTTTGGGTCTTGTTTACTTTATCTAATATAATTTTTTCCAAGTCTTTACATTTCCTCACAAATGGAACCCTATCATTCTTTCTGATGGAAAAGTAGAATTCCATTGTGTATATATGTCACATTTTCTTGAAGATCTCAAATCTTAAAATCAGATTTAGAGAGTCCTTGCCATCAGCTCCCCATGGAGCTCATCCTCCCTACTCTCACCTCTAAACAGGTAGACCAACCCTCTCTTTATTATAGATACTTCCATTGTGGGATGAACAAGAATAAGAATACAAGATAAAAGAAAAAGATTGAGGCACAAAATATTGACAAACATACAATAATCAAAATGTAAAATTTAATGAAAAGATTATAGAGTAACAGAGATGAAGAATTACTGGAGAGGGATATAGTTCAGAAGAAATGATCTGGAATTCAGAGAAAAAGTGAATGAAAAAAAACTATCATAGAAGACAAGATAAAATACTTAAACGAAATAAGTTTAAATTTATAACAATTGTGGTTCTAACAGGAGAGGAGAGGGGTAATTAAGATATTTTTTTTGCCAGTCCTGGGCTTGGGCTCAGGCTGGAGCACTGTCCTTGGACTTTCTCAAGGCTAGAGCTCTACCACTTGAGCCTCAGCACCACTTCTGGCTTTTGATATGTATGTGGTACCGAGGAATCGAACCTGGGTCTTCATGCATGCTAGGCAAGCACTCTACCACTAGGCCAAACTCCCGGCCCCTAATTAAGAATTTTTCATGGAATGTTTTATAGAATTTTAATTGAACAGATCTATCCACAAAATTTGAGATACCCAGTGTACATCAGGATTATTACAGATAATACAAATGTCTAGACACAGCACAGAAAATAGAGAAAAACATTACAAATGTAAAGAAAATAACAATTATCTTCAAAAATGTGACACTATGACATAAGGTAATAGAAACACAATGGATAATAATGACCTTAAAAAGTGGCATTCAAACAATTCCATACCACAGGGAAATGCACAGTGATGAAAGCAAACTAATGACAAACACTGAAAGAGTGTGTCACAGCAGAACCACATTCAATGATCTTCTAAAGAACATACCAGTAAGACAGGAGGTCAGAAATGCAAAAAAAGAATAAAACAAAATGTAAATTGCATGAATCTAAATAAAAATTATGTATACACAATAATGAAATCTTGTAGGTTTTTAAATTTAGATGGTTAACAATTTAAGCCAGGAAGGAATAAAGTTAATGTCCTAATATCCTTGAATTAGTTGAGATGCAGGTGATTAGATTGATTCATATTACTTTGACAAGTGCCTAATGAATGTTGGTATTTCAAAAGTAATCATTGAAATAGGGTAACACAATGTCCAAGTTCCAAACTAAGAAGAAACAGAGTAATCTTTTAAAAATCATACAATCAGGAAAAAATTAAAGAGTTAACAGAAAAGATAGATAAGCAGAGATTTAAACTCAAATACATGGTTACAGATGTGCCAGGAACTGGAAGAAATATACAAACAATAAATAAATTATAAAATGTAATAAAAGGATAAGGATCTTTAGGGGGAAATAGAATACTGTAAGGGGTTTGAAAATGGTAAAGAGGGATTCAGGCAGACTTTGGTATTAAGTAGGGAAGAAGTCTCATTAATAAGGTGCTTATCCTGGGCATCAATGGCTCATGCCTGTGATTCTTGCTTGCTTAGGAGGCTGAGATCTGAGGATTGTATTTCTTTTTATTTAATTTTAATTTATTGTAAACGTTACAGTTGCACAAGTAAGGTAATGAGTATATTTCTTGTTGAACAGTGTTACCCCCTCCCTCAATTTCTTCCATCTTCCTTCCCACAATTCCCCTTCCCAAAAGTTATAAAGTTCATTTCCAACATAGCATCTTGTAAGTATTGTTGCTGCATTGGCTGACTCTTTGTTCTTGGCCTCACCATTTCTGTTATTTCACTTCCCTTTCCTTCCTCAGATCAGATAAACACAATCACACACACACACACACACACACACACACACACACACACACAAACACATATATATGACACAGGGTACCAAAATTTAAAAAAAGTGAGAACAGAGGATAAACCAAAGGGTAAAACAATGAATGAAAAAAAGAAATAATTTCACACAGTGCTTTAAAAAAAACCCTCATTTCCATTTCTTGGAGTTCATTTCAATTAGCATCATTTTATTTTTTTATTGTAATGTATAAAGGGATTACAGTTAAATTCACCAGATAATAGGTTTATTACTTCTCACACACTGATACCCCTTCTCATGTTTTTGTCCCCATTTCTCCCCCTTCATGTGTACATAGCAATTGAGCTATTGTGATCCTCTACGACAATCATCGCAGACATATACTAATTATTACAAATGAGGGAAACCAGGCAGCCTGTGTTTCTTTGGGCCTGGCTTAATTCATGTAATATTTTTTCAAGTCTTTCCATTGCCTTAAAAATGAGTTAACATTTTTTTTCTGATGGAAGCATAGAATTCTATTGTGTATAAATACATTTTATTGATCCATTCATCTACTGAGGGGCATCTGGATTGGTTCCGTACCTTAGGTGTGGTAAAATGCTTCAGTGAACATGCCTGTGCTGGTAGCTTTAGGGTAGCCTTGTTTGTGAATGGGATTTCTGGGTCATAGGGGACTTCTATGTTTAGTCTTCTGAGGAACCTCCATAATACTGACTTCCAGAGTAGTTGAACCAGTTTACATTCCCACTAACAATGTAGTAGGTTCCTTTGGCCACAGAGTATGATGGTTTGAAGCCACTCTGGGCAGGAAAGTCTATGAGACTCTCATTTCCAATTAACTATCAAAAATAAAAGCTGTTAGTGGAGCTGTGGCTCAAGTGGTAAAGTGCAATCCTTGGCAAAAATCTCAATAACAATGCCCAGATCCTGAGTTCAAGTCCCAGGACTGGAACAACAATACAAAAATGGCCTACAGCAGACCTAAAATCACATACCTCAAATCACATCTCTGCTACTGCCATTGCAGTGACCAGTACTAAATATATTATAGTCCCCCTACATACGTTACCCTCTTCCCCTATCAGGCTTACCAAAAAGTGCTTTAGCTCCTGGTCTTGCCACCCACTTTTGGATATCTGCTATTTCTCAGGTACTCTACTGTTTCTGAATAGTTTTAGAGGAAAGATACCATTGTTCCTATTTTACAGATAATGACAAAAGATTTAGTTAACTTTAAAAGCTGTAACAACACACTGCGGAGCTAGGATTTTAATGAGAGCTGCCTGGCTGTAAGATTTTGTGAGCTTTCTACTACCCATGCTGCATCTGGTTCCAACCACTATTTCAAAGAAGGAGGAAAAGTCAATTTAGAAGGATAAGGATTACAAAAATGCTTAGTAGATGCTCTGGAACCCATTAAAGACACTCAACAAACATTTGGTTGGCTGCGGATCCACAGAAGAGATTGTGTGGTCAGGAACAAGGCACACAGAATTGGAGTATAAAGCCTGTAAAGCTCAGTCACTTCCAACAATTATAGCATCTATCACTCATTTGCTTATCTCTTTGATTTTATCGTTCTAATAAGGATGCTCAAGAAATTTTAAGGGAACTTTTTGTTTGTTTGTTTGTTTTTTGTCTTTCTCTATGCCAGTACTGGAGGTTGAAGTGAGGTCAACCTTGCACTTTAGGATAGACAGGTACTTTACCACTTGAGCCACACCCTCAGACCTTTTGTTTTGTTACTTTTCAAATGGTATCTTACATTTGCCCAGGCCAAACTGGCCCATGATATTCTTATTTATTCTTCCCACAAAACTGGAATTACAGGTGTGTCCTACCATACCCATCATTTTATTTTTCTGAGCTGGGATCATACAATTTTTTTTATCTTACCTGGGCATCAAATTGCAATCCTTCCAATTTTGGCTTCCCAACTAATTATGATTAAAGGTGTGAGACACTGAGGTCAGCTACTTTTTCTTAATCTATAGGCAATATTATGCTTTCTGGTTTCATTCCCTGTCTGTAAGACAAAATGGTATAATCATGATTTTCCATGTGTGTATTCTATGCTAGGTGATTTTTTAACAAATACTAAATTCTAAAGTATAGCTAAGTAGGATTACAATATACGATATTTAAATCAAGTTAGACCTTGTAGTTTTCAACACCTGTGACAAGTGCAAGACACTTCAATGGCTTTGATTATCATCTATAAGTAGTGCTTCTAATTTCCTCTACAGAGCATTGTATGGTTTTGTTAGCTTTCCTTCTCTTCCCAGATATTCTGATCCTTGATTCCCTCCCATTTTAAGCTCCATTTCTGCAAGATTGGAAATAGTGTATTGGGAAAATGAGGGGAGGGGTAACAATGTACAAGAAATATCCTCATTACCTTACTATGTAACTGTAACCCCTTGACAATAAAATTAAATTTAAAAAGATAAAAAATAAAGTATAGCTAAGAACATAGACTCAATAGTTTCCCTCATTGGTAATTAGTACACATCTAGGGCCCTCCTAGCAGTGGATTACAATAGTTCAAAACCTAGGTATATAAAATCATTTAGGATGGGACTAAATGAAAGGAACTCTAGGATATGTAAACAAGAGGTTTATCTTGTGTGACTGTTCTTAATGTACTATGTTATTTCTCTTTTTTTTCTCTCCTGGTTAATCTCATGTTGTTACTATATCTGACTATGCTGCCTGGTATACTGTATATACATTTATTTGAAATAGGAAAGGGAAGGGGGAAAACAAGATGATTGGGAGGGGGTGGAGGGAAGGAAATGGGGACAAAAACTTAAGATGGGGAATCAACGTGTGAGAAGTAATACACCTACTACTTGACAAATGGAACTGTAACCCCTCTATACATTATCCCAACAATAAAAATAATAAAGAATAGCTAAAAGGAGAATTGCAGTAATCTCTCCAGGCCTAGTGGTTTTAAGTAATTCCTATGAATCTGTGTGCCATTGGCTCATGCATATAACCCTAACTACTCAGGAGGCTGATATCTGAGGATCCTGGTTTTTAAGCCAGCCTGAACAGGAAAACTCATAAAACTCTTATCTCTACTAAACTATTCAAAAATCTGGAAGAAGAACTGTGGTTCAAGTGGTAGAATCCTAGTTCTGAGAAAAAAGCTCAGGGACAGTGCCAAGGCCGAGTTCAAGCCCCAGGACCAGCAGATACACATAAAATTCCTGTGTAATGTACTATTCTGTCACCTGTGTAAAGTGTAAACAAGAGAATCTCCCCATTACTATGCCAGATGTACCCTGAAGATCTACAACTAGAATACTGTTGAACAATCTGTTTTTCAAACCTGTTCAGTATTTTTGCTTTGGGGGGGAGGTGCAGGAGAGAGAAAGTGGTTGTGTGAAGTATGAAGAATAGTAAGAAATAAGTCTAAAAGCTGTATAGTGGGTATTTTTTCACATTGTTAAAGAAACATTTACTATTATTATTATTATTATTATTACTACTACTACTACTATTATTTTATGGTTTCTATAGGTCAGGAGTTTTGCTTATGGTCTCATGAGACTGGAATCAAGGTGGCAATCAGGCTGAGCTCTTCCCTAGAGGCTCAAGGGATGGGTTTACTTCCAAGCTCATTCAGGTGGTTGGCAGATGTGGGACTAAAAGTCCATCTCTCTGCTGGTTATAAGCCAGTTCTCAGAGCTAGTCTACACTGCTTGCTACCACCCCTTCTGTCTTCAAGTCAGCAATGGAAAAATCTCTTACACAAAAATCTCTCCTACCATCCAAATCTCTTTCTTTAGGAAAGATCCTTTAAGTTGACTGGTTTTACTTAAGTAATATTTTTAATTCTAGCACTTTCATTACCAGGAAGCAGTGTCATTTGCAATAAATAAAAGATAACCTTACAAATAAATACATGTTGAACAAAAGCACTACAAATTCTAGGCAGGTACTGCTGCCATCTAAAATGCTATGAAACCTGACAGCTACTGTCATCACTTAACAAAACAAAACAAAAAAAGAATCTATGTTCATAGCTAATGTACAAAAAGTAAACTTGTCTCAAGGTTATTAGTGTAGTCAGAAAGACCAAAAAGAAGGCTATTCAGAATTCCTTCTGTTTACTAGCATTTAATTAGTCACTATTTAGAGGTAACACCTAAAACCATAGGTACTTGTCAACCTGTCTCACCCTTGGAGTAATGTTACTTTAAGCCCTAGCTAGAAATTTGAACACAAGGAGAATGTTACAGCATTTCCCTAAAGGATTTTGAATATTGTATCATGGTAAAAATCAACTAAGAACAAACAAAATAATTTTTTTGGCCAGTTCTGGGGCTTGAACTCAGGGCCCACACACTGTTCTTTGGTTTTTCTCAAGACTAGCACTCTACCACTTGAGCCACACTTCCAGCCCACAAAATGATTTTAAAAGAACCATAAAAAAGTTTGCCCAATGAGAGTTATACTGAATTTGGACATTTAGACCTTAGGTCTTCAAAAACCAAATGACAACACATATATCCATCCTCCTATTTTCTGCTAATTCCACTCTTCTTTTAAATGGAGGTAAGGCAACCCTTTTCTATCTTATTCAGATTGTACTCCTTTCTATGTTCTTGAGTTATTATTATGTATCTTATAAAGCTGGGCAGTACAAATTTTTATAATAGTGGTTAGCAGACAACAAGCTACTAGCTAAAACCAGTAAATATAATTTTATTGGAACACACTCATACTTATTTATATATTGTCTATGAGTTTTTTTGCTACAATAGCAAAGTAGAGCAGTTGTGGGAGGAAAAATACTGAATTGCTTGCATAGATTAAAATATTTACTATCTGGAACTTAACAGAAATTGGTTCGTTACTGAGCTATTACTATAAAATGTGTTGACTTCAATCTCGAAGTACAGTCAGAATAAGATGTCGGAAGCTACTAAATGTCTATCTTTCTTACCTCTTCATTCTGACTATAAGTGAATTCAGTGTGTAAATTTTACCTAGAACAGGGAACTATACCTGACAAAGTCCTTATACTTCATCAAATTACCCATAGTTTAGATCACATAGCTTTCCTTTTGGTGACATTTGGGGTTGAATTTTAGTCTCCGGCTGTAACAGCTTCTCATACTTACCTTGATTTTTATGACCATGAGACTAATCTATAACTATTCCAGTATAAGATGTGCTATGGCTTAGCTAAAAGTCCCCCAAAACTGTGCTGGTAGCTCATGTGTGTAATCCTAGCTCCTTAGGAAGCTGAGACTTTAAGACTGAGGGTTGGAGGCCAGCCCTGGCAGAAAAGACTGTGAGGCTCTCATTTCCAACTAACCCCCAACAAAAGCCAGAAGTGGAGCTGTGGTTCAAGTGGTTTAGCACTCGCCATGAGTAAAAAAAGGACCAAGACATGAGAAAGGGTATCAATGTTTATGAAGTAATGCACCTTCTATCTGATGAATACAATGTAACCCTTCTTTAATTACAATGAAATATATGAAAAAACTCATGGGCAGGGCACAGGCCTTGATTTCAAGTCTCAGGACCAGCATGCATGTATACACACGCACGCGTGTGCGCACACACACACACACACACACACACACACACACACACACACACAGTGTCTCCCAAAGGCCTGTGTTGTTAAAGGATTGGTCCCCAGGATGGCACTACTAGGAGGTAGTGGAATCTTTACGAGGTAAGGTCTCATAGGACAGGCTTAGGTCATGCCCTTGAAAAGATTGTCCTCTTCATTTTTTTTTCTCCCCTTTCAGGATATGAAGTGAGCAATTTGTTCTGCCACATACTTTTGTCATTGTTGTCCACCCTCCAATGGCAAAAAGTCATGGGTATGCCCAGTCTTGATCTAGAACTTCTCAAACAATGAGCTAAAATATACTTTTCTCTTCATAAATTATTTCATTATAGTAATAGAAGATGGGACAAACATTAAGAAGTCTGACAAATTAGCTAAAGTCTTAGACACGGTCTTTTGTTTGGCCAGTCCTAGCTTGAACTCAGGGCCTGAGCAATGTCCTTGGGCTTTCTCAAGGCTAGAGCTCTACCACTTGAGCCACAGCATCACTTCTGGCTTTTTCTATGTAAGTGCTACTAAGGAATCAAACCCAGATCTTAATGCATGCAAGGCAAGCACTCTACCACTAGCCCAAACTCCCAACCCCGACACAGTCTTTATTTCCTCCTGAATTCTCATAAATGAGTAAGTAAAAGATTAAGTTATTATTTTCATCTTCATGGTTGAAGAGAGTAAAACAGACAAAAAGCTTATAGAAAAGTGCTTTTTTCAGAAGTGGCAACAATTAAGAGGATGAAATGTTGCCATTTGAATATGATAGAAGATAAAAATTCAGTTTTTTTAATCCAAACTATTTAGTCATTCACTATTTTGTGTTACCAAAGGAAATACATATTTTTGTCCTTAACCAAACGTTCATTCCATTCAAGAAAAAAAATCTGAAATGGAAATGCAAGTTAATGCTGATCTTGCTTTTTATTCTTTGGTGAAAAAAAAAATGAGAATCCAATTAATGTCTCCTAGAAAGACATATTCATACTATTTACCATTAAGTGCTCTAAACAAAAAGCTAATACTGAAGCGAAAGGTGAGAAATGCATGCCAACAACCAAGAGTTTAAAACAACACATCTGTTGTGCAATTCATTGCAGGGCTGTTAGCAATTAGGGTTTTCTGAAACATCTTCACAAAGCCAGCTATAACAGAGAAGAAATGAGATCCACTAAAAAGTCCTATTATTTGGCTGTAACATTATTAATACACAATACTGAAAACATTAACAGTTTATCAAAATAAAAAAATGATGGCCCACAATTCTTTCCAGGAAACAGATTTTTAAAAAGCTATTACCAAACAAACAACCATTAAAAGGGTCAGGCAGTGCTGCTCATACCTGTAATTCCAACTACTCAAGATCTTGGTAGGGATTAAAGGGACTAATGTTTGAGGCCAGTCAGGGAAGACAGTAAGGAAAAGCTCATCTCAATCAATAGCTGGGCATGGTAATGAGTAAGTAACACCTCAACTACCACAGGATAATTGTAGTCCATGTAAAGTGGAAATGGGGGTGGGGGCAGAGAACGACAAATAAAGTAGAAAGGAATGGGGTATCACTTGAGTAAAAGGAGCATCTGCCTATCAAACATAAGGTACCACCAAAAAAATTTACCAAGCACAATTCTTGTACTTTCACAGTGCAAAAATGTAGTTACTGTTTTTAAAAAGACTGTATTACTTCTATATAGCATACTGGATTTTTGAGCCTGTTTTATACTTGTTTTCCTAAAAATACTTAGCTGATTTGTAATACAAATATAACCAAGTACCATACATCTGCTACTTTCATTTTTTCAGCATATGATAAAAACAGATCATAATACTTGCTAAAGTAATCACAATATCCTAAACAAACCTCACCTACAAGTAATATACTACTAACCAAAAGTAATCATAGACTCATCTTAAACCTTAATTTTAGTAGATAATATGCATTATAGTAACTAGGAGACAAGATGGTTGTGTTCAAATTAGCAAAGTCTACTATTTCAATCATTACTCAAAATATTCTTAGCCTCACCGTAATATTGCTTTGCAGAGAAGAGACACACATGAATGGTAACAGATGCTACTTAGTGCGATATCAGAATGGACAATGCTCAGTGTTTCTCAGTCTTAATAAAACATTAAATAAATTAACTATTAGCCACAGCACATAATACAAAAACCATTAGAACAAATCTGTCTTTATTGTTTTATCTAAAATCTTGAGATTGATTCCTATTCTGAACCAAAATGTCATTGCTTAGATATGTTATTTTTTAAATAATGTGTGATTTAAAAAGTGAAACTTTGTATCTAGGTGTATGCCTAGAGTGTAACTGATCAGAGGTCATACATATTTGATAACAACTATGCCAATAATCTTTTGCTATTCTTCCTAAAGTGTCAATGGATCTTCTAACACCCAGTTAAGCAATGAGTCCTTCTCTCCTTTTCTTTTCTTTCATGACAGCATTTGTGAAAACATTTTGGCCTTCTTTTTCTCACTTATAACTGTGGTTTTCACTCAAAGACTCAGCCTTGCTACTCTTTTAGATATTAGAAGCATCAGTTCAGGAACATCTTACCCTCAGCCCTAAACCACCATCTTGTTCTCTGACTCCAGAGTTAATGAGAGTTGACAAACTATGTTAAAACTAGCAAGGTGAAGGGGGGCTGATAAAAAATGACTCGGTGGGAGGGGGGAACAAAAATATATTTTAAATGAAGCATAATATGTCAGTAAAGCATAATGTTTTTCTTATTTTTTTAAAAAGCTGTAGTGATTGGTTTATTAGTGTGTAAATGATAAAGAAAAAATGTGCTGCAAATCTAATCTAAAAAAAGCTTACAAAGTTAAAGCTGTAACTCATGAAATTTATTAGTTTAAAAGGTCTTGCTTTAAGATTGAAAAAAAAACTCCCAATCATTATACTTCCAGGAAAAATAAACATAGATATTTGACCAAAGAATAAAGTTGGTTTCAATATAAATTAAAAGTAGCTCAGGACTTATATTAGGGAATAATTTCAAGATACTTGAAATTATTTTGATTAAGATATCTATATCCTATATGTATAATGAGATAGTACCTCTACTTTCAGTGATGGTGAGTTTTACAATTCTAAACTATCTTTTAGGTTTGTGCTCCCAAACTAATTTGCATAAAGAATAAATGAGGGATTTCTAAAAATTAAAAAAGAATAAAGTTGGTTTAGAGGAACTACCTAGACCAAAAAAATATCTGTGCAACAAAAAACATTAATATTGGTTGAGTTCTGGTTAAATTATTTATATTTACATGCAAATACTCAAAAACTTCATAGGTAAATTTATCAGAGGCATTCACAAGTGGCTTTTTACCATAGTCTTCCAAGTAGAGCAAGAAGAATGAAAAATTAGTAACAGGTACTATATTAGTATTAGCAATATATATTAGTGCATTATTATTCATTGTTATGGGTTGAATGTGTCCCACAAACTTCATATGTTACAAAGTTAATCCTCAATGAAACAGTGTTGAGAGGTGGGACTAAAAGATCATGTGACAAAAGATTCATGGCATTACCCTGAAATGGGTTCAGAATGGGTCTCTTGTATTGTACGGTCTTGCCATGTGACACCTTCTGCCATGATGTTGTGATGCAAGAAGACCTTGAAAGCAGCCCTTAATCTTGAACTTGCCAGCCTCTAGACACCTTGACTCAAGTATCTTTGTTATATTCTACTCAACTTGTGGTATTCTATTATAGCCATACAAAAATGAAGAAACTGAGTATTTGCTATATGCCAGGCTTTCCCCTCTCCTCTTCTTCCTTCCTCCTGTCTTGTTCTTTCCTGGTTTTTTTTATTTCTTTTCTTGTAGTATTTAGTATTGAACCTAAGGCTTCATACTCACTAGTCATCCCTCCTCTCCCTTGAGCAAGTCTTTTTGTTTTTATTTTGTTTTTGAGGTAGGTGCTTCCTGGCTTTGAACTCATACTTCAAGTTCTGCCTCATAAAGCTGGGATTACATGCATGCTCTACCATATCTGGTCCATTTTTTCTAAGTACAGGCAGTAACTCATTTAATCCTCATAACGATTCTATAATCAATATCTGTTATAAGTAGTAGTTATACCTTTACTTCATTTTACAACAAGTAAACTGAGATTCAGAGATGTTAACTTGGCAAGAGCCCCAAAGCTCATAACTGGTTCAATAAAAATTCAGATTTAAAAAGTTCCAGATCTAGTGCAAATGAGTTTCGAAATCACTTAAGAAAGAAATGAAAGAGCCGGGAGTTTTGCCTAGTGGTAGAGTGCTTGCCTAGCATGCACAAAGACCTGGTTTCAATTCCTCGGTACCACATACATAGAAAAAGCCGGAAGTGAAGCTGTGGCTCAAGTGGTAGAGCAATAGCCTTAAGGAAAGCCCAAGGACAGTGCTCAAGTCCTGAGTTCAAGCCCCAGGCCTGGGCTGTTGTTGCCCCATACCTATATCAGATGTGCTTCCAATGTCCCCCATTGAAGTTATCCTTTTTATTAGTAGTAAAACTCATCCATTTAATATATCAAAAATGTTTATAGATTTCAGTTGTTTTATTTGTATTGTACAGTACAGTAGATATATAAGACGTAATTTTTCAAAATCAACATATAAAAGTCATTTACATTAGAAAAATATTTTATATGTACTAATTCACATCAAATAAAAATATGTAGAAAACATCTTATATTCAGGTTTACTTTAAAAACAACCTTCAAAATCACAAAAGCAAATGCTCCAGATTAATCTAGTTTCCCTTGTGCTGAAAGAGGACACTGTTAATTGGTACTAAAACAATTTTGTTGCTAATTGGCTATGTACTGATGGCTCCAGTCTGTAATTCTAACTACACAAAGATCTGAGGATCAAGGTTCAAAGCCATACTGGGCAGAAAAGTCCCTGAAACTCTTCATCTCCAATTAATCAGCCAAAAGCTAGAGGTGAAGCTGCAGCTCAAATGATAGAGCACCAGCCTGGAGTGAAAATGCCAAGCAAGAACTCAACATTCTGAGTTCAAGTTCCTCTAGAAGCACCCACCCACACAGATATTTCTTTGGGGAAAATTCTACACTCATGCTGACAGTAACAATTCTACCAATTATCTTGTATGGATATAAACTATTAGAAGCAAGCACAGTGTAATACTCTCCTGTCTCTAGCACTAAGGAAAGGTCAAATACATAAAGACCAAGTTGTAGTTTTAGAATTAGCCGGTTATATACTTTCGAGTTATCGTCACTCTGTGCTATTTTCTCATTTTCAAATGGGTTAGAATTAGACAAATACTTCCATTCAGACAAGTTTGAGGTTCTTATTTCAGGAAAAACCATAAGGCATAAGAACCCTCGCATGTTCTTCTACTGATGTGTTTCCTCTCTGTCTATTGACCACCACAGGACTAACTGAATTTATTTTTGTTCTAAATTCATCATTATTAGTTCTGGCTCTTTGAGAATTCTTCCTTTAAATAGAGGAATAAAATTGGTTTCCAGTCTCTTTCATGTAGCGATAAGTAATTTCACTTACCCAAAGATGTAAGTAAGATACCAGAAGCAAAGGGAGAATACTCATGACATGATAACATTCCCAGAGTGAAGGAAAGGTGCCAGTTTCTAGCCCTATTGCTCAATTGATATTATCAAGAGAGAAACCTATAATTGGAAATTGAGACCATCAGTAAGATTAAAGATCAGAAGGGAAGGTTTGGCAATAAATATTGGCCACAACTCTGCACTACTTTTGCTTGAAATACTCACTACCCGGAGGCTCTTGTGGTACTAGAACACCTGTGTCTAACAAAGGCAGCTATTCAGTAAGGTGCTTGCAGATTGAATTCCGGCCAATCAGATGCCCAAAACTTCAGCCAAAGAATTTATTTAATCCACATATTGGAACTACGTTAAGAAATTATTTAACCATCAATACCATGAGTTTCTCCTTACCATAGTATGTCTAGGTGAGATAGTACAACGTACAAGTATGAACATAGTGGTGATGGCTGTACACTATGTAATAATAGGCAGTAAATTGTACACCTGGAAATGGGTAAAATGGTTAATTTTTAAATTACATACACATCACCACAATTTAAAAAAAATTAATGGGGAAGAGCAAAAATTATCCTATAATGTATTTTATTTTCATGAAGTATCAGGATATATTTATAAAATATATTTATGAAATGAATACATTCTGATTCTCAAGTCTTAAAGAACCAACTTTTGCACTAATAGCACTGATCAATATCAATCACATAAGTATCATCAATCTAAGAATCACAGTGTATTTCTGAAAACTATACTACTTAGGAGTGACAAAGGAAGGAATTTGAGGGGGAAATCTGACAAAACATGTCATGGAAAGGAATCCACATTAATTTTTCTACAGTTAAATTTTTTTGTATAGAAAATTGTCAATAAATTCACTATAAATTCTTCTGTCGTGGTTTGGTAAAGTTTGGCACATCTAGAATAAAGTCATGTCAGGTGCAGAGATGAGTACAAGTTACCTGAACCGATCCCTCATTTCATAGATGAAGACTGTAAATGTGCAAAAGGCAAGAGACCATCACTACCTCCCACACATCTCAAACAAGAGCCCAAGCATACACACTTGAACACATGGTCACACAGACTGCCACTAGGGACAGAACTAGATCTGAAATTCTGAAATTCAAAGTGGTCTTCATCCACTTGATACTAAGATTCATTTCTTTTCCTTCTAAACTTATCTATCCTGTCTCAAAAATGCATTTTTTAATTTCTTTGAATTTCAAGGCTTTAAGAAAAAAGAAAATCTAGTATTAATGGTCCCTATAAATGTGTCACAGCCATACTTGGTGCTGTTTATTTTAGGATCATTTCCAGGAACTGGTTACAGTGATTTTATTTCATAAAAATGGGATTTACTCCAATCTCTAGACAGATTTTAATCTTTAAAGTGTTTTAATGATGTCATCATCTTAGAAAAAATCAGCATTTGTGATCCTGTTGGTATGCTGATGAACAAATATTCCAATTCAAGTTTGAACTTTTATGTAATTTTATATAGTCAAAATTGCCTTTTAAAAGTCTGGTATCTTAACAATTGCAAGATCATTTCTCAAATGCATTCTCTATCAAAAATGGGATGTGCAATATCCCAGGAGCTTTATACCATTTCCTCTTTTATAACTTAAGCTCACTTTCATGACAAATAAAGATTGTGTTATATTTATGGTATATATGATGTTTTGAAATGGTTACTCATATTTTTAATTTTTTAATCTCTATCACATTAAAGCCTAAGAACACATCAAATAAATAAGGATGGCTACCAATCAACTACATATTTTATTCTTAGGAGAGGAAAATATATTGTAGCACGAAGATGACTGATCCTTTAAAAGTGTAATTTCTGACGATTTTTTTTCAAATGTGGGGCTTGAACTCCGGGCCTGGGCACTGTCCCTAAGCTCTTCAACTCTGGAGCTACAGCACCACTTCTGGTTTTCTAGTGGTTAATTAGAGATAAGATTCTCATGGACTTTAGTGCCTGGGCAGGCTTTGAACTGCAATCCTTTGATGTCAGCCTTCTGAGTAGCTAGGATTATAGATGTGAGCCACCACATCCAGCTCTGACAAATAATTTTTATAGGACAGGGTTTAGAGTCATTTGAATCCAAAAGTCAAACACTGATTCTGATATGAAAAATGAACATTATATAACCTGGAAGATTTATTATATCAAAGAAATTATTCTGATATATTAGAGGTAGAGTAAGCACATGCTACTCCTACTCCAAGATAAATAAAGCATTCTTGAGATCAACACTCTCCCCAACCCTCATGATTTGATGAACGGTCTTTTCTGTTGGAGTGATTATACAGATTTGGTTGCAACCAGAAAAGATTATGTAGGTTTCCTGATAATCTGGAGGCAACGCTGGCTGAGCCTACACAAACAGTTAGTACAGTATTTTGTTAACTTCAAACAAAATTGGGTGAGGGGTTGATTATAAAATGTAATTACATGAACTCTCACGTAATTTGAAATACTCCATTTGTGTGAACTAAAATGGCAAACCATGGGGTGTGAGTTATAAAAGTTTCCAAACTTTTATTCCTTGTGCACTAAATGGCAGGAATACGTTTAAAAATCTCTTTCTACTGAATAGAAGATTTGCCTTAGAATAAGCCTCTGTTGCTGAAGAAAGATATGTTCTAAGGCAGTATGGGAGAGTTAACTGTTGCAGGAAGGAGGGGTTTTACCTTTACTTGGAGCCTATGTGATCACTTGGAAGTGTTTACTTCCTGCCTAAGCAGCTACAAGGAATTTAAATGCTTGAAAAGGATAGTCTCTGCTTGAATAGGTTTGAATTTAAATTGTCTTAATGATAGATCTGTGTGTGTGTGTGTGTGTGTGTGTGTGTGTGTGCGCGCACGCGCGTGTGCGCGCGCTCCTTAGTTGTGGGGCTTGAACTTGGGGCCTGAGCAAGCTAGTTCTCTACTACTTGTGCTATAGCCCCACTTCTGGCTTTTTGGTAGTTAACTGGTGATAAGATATGACAGACTTTCCCACCCAGGCTGGCTTTGAACTGGGGTCCTCAGATCTGGTAACTGGTTGCTACATAAATATGGAAGATGACCTCTGCAACCATAAACCTAGGTTCTACCTTTGTACCATTGACTAGGCTTCTTACAACATTCTCCTATATACCCCTCTCAGATGATCTATAAGTGCTAACTAAACTTTGCTAGAAAATGACTTGGTTTTCTGTAGGAAATGAGAGCCATGCGCCATACAACAGAGAGATGAGAGGAAATCTGAGTTCAAAGAATGCCCTGCTGACAACATTGCTTCAAATGCTTGGCCAAGTCAGCCCTCTTCCACTGCTCCAGACTGTGATGGAGAGCCAGGACTGGCTATTCCCAATAGAACATAGATTGAAATATCTCACTATGTGGAGCCAAATGGGAGTAATTCAAATGCTCTGCTACATCTATGAAAATATTAGTCAAATAAATAGTTAGTTCTAATTTTCCACCCAATTACATTTTTTTCAAATTCTATATTAAAGTATGGAAATCTTGTGCATATCCAAATGTTTATTATAAATACAGCTGCTCTGTTTGTTTATTCTTTAGAAATCTACTGCCTATGTTAAGGACTTCCCAAGTAAATAAATAATTGGAAGACTAATATGCATCTAAGCTCAGCAAAGATCATTTTAAATAGAAAGAAAATATCTAAAATAAAATGACCTCATGAAAATTAAAACTCATAGCCCATTTTATCCCATTTAGAGACATACCAGAAGAAATCATAAAGGGATCTAATAACATGGTTATAGGAAGAAAGACAAACAGGAGTGCAAACAAGTCTGACTTTTAAATACACAAATATTATTGTGCATATTAAAGGTAGGGTTGTTAGAAATGGGAAGCATCAATCTATTATCACACAAAATTTGAAACTTTTTTCCAAGAGTGCTAAAGTTCATAATTTCATTTATGATTACTCAGCAAGAAATATTCAGCTAATAGTATTAACACCAAATAGCATTTCCTGGAGTAAAGTATCCATTAGCATTCAGATTAATATAGAGAGACTCTTGAAATTCAAAAAGAATTTATGTGTTGAGTTCAGGACTTCTGGTTATATTCAATTTGCAGCTTGCTTTTATTTCAGATAGCTACCAATTCTTAGGCATCTTCAAATAATGACAATGGCTTCATATTTCTTGAATGTATAAAAATATACACATTGTTCTACTGAATTCTAGGAACGTGCCTTGTAGCAACTAAGGGTAAAACATCATTACTAGGCCCACACATCTATATGATCAGTTTTAGACAACTGTTTTGTTCTTTGCTTTGTTGTTTTCCTTGATTACCTCCAAGCTAATATGTTTGTTTATAATGTTGTAAGCAGTATGTACTACATAACTTCTTATTAATCCAAGAGCCAATCATTTTACTTCCACAACACCTAAAAAGTGAAGAAAACACCATTTCTCCTACTTTGAAGATAAAATCATGGAAGTACAAAGAAGGCTTCTGATAATGTTCTCATTTCTTTCCTGGTGTGCTCATTACACGAGGGTTTTCATTTTGAAAAGGCTCATGAAGGCACAAACACTTAGGATTTCTATCATGGTGTGCTTCAACTTCAAAAGAAAATTCAAAGTAAAACAGAGTTCAAATTCCAGAATGCCAAGCTATTTGCCTAAGGTCATTAGTAGAGCAGGCTATATAACCCCTAGGTACTTTTGCAGTGCTGTACAACTGCATTTAATGTTAATAATTTCCTCCTACTGTTTCTCCTTTTATTATTAGGCCACATTGTCAGAACATGTTATGATTAAAAACTTTCCCTTCAGGAGCTGGGAATGAAGGTCAGTGGTATAGTACAGTCCAGCATACCTGAAGCCTTAGGTTCAATTCCTATCACTGGAAAAAACACTGTTCATTCTTTGAGGCTTGGATGTCACTCACAGATAGAGTGCTTGCTAGCGTGTGCAAAGCCCTGGGGTCCATCTCTAGTTGGGTGGGGGGAAGGGTTCACATGAATGATGACACAAAGATAATAAAATCATTTAATTCAGGCTGACTTAGTCTTATTCTCTCTCTCTCTCTCTCTCTCTCTCTCTCTCTCTCTCTCTCTCTCTCTCTCTCTCTCTCTCTCTCTCTCTCCCCTCCCCCACCCCGTCTCTCTCGCACGCGTTCATGCACACACACAATCTTGAACTCACAAACTGGGCACTGTCCTTAAGCTTCTTTTGCTCAAGGCTGGCACTTTACTACATGAGCTACAGCTACACATCGATTTTTGTTTTTGTTTTGTAGTTTATTGGAGATAAGGGTCATACAGCCTTTCCTGCCTGGGTTAGCTTTGAACCATAATCCTCAGGTGTCAGCTACCTCAGTAACTAGGATTACAGGTATAAGCCATGACTGGCAGGCTCAAAATTGGATTTTTTTACATAAATATTTCACATCTTTTTTCTAGTCTTATCATTCAACACAACCTAGCCCCATCCTGAATCTAGCTATACTAGTCACAATCATTATGATGTATTTCCAAATGTCTGTCAACTTTACACAAAGTATTTCCTCACTCTAAAATCTATTACTCTTATCCAATTCTCCTCTAATCCTCCACGTCTTAATGCAAATATGTAAGAATGTTCATTCCTCTCAGATAAAGTTAAGCACAGGTCTATAGTACTTTAGAAAGAACAATGAATTAAGTCATAAAACTAAAAAGTACCAGATTGTGGAACCTGAAAGATGCCTCTATTGAGAAAGTGAATCATCTCATTAATTCGCACAGGTTCAATTTCCTTTTTAAGTTGTGTCATAGTACCTCTATGTCTTTCCTCCATAGCACTCAAATAACCCATCACTGAACTTTACACAATGGTTTGGAGAATTGACACTAGTTCCCCCTTCTGGATTCTAAGTTCCATGATAGGCAGAGTAGCTCCTACATTATTACTTTAAGCCCATGGCCTAGAAGAACCTGCAACACAGAAACCATTCAATAAATTTTGTCGAGTGATTACTTTCAAAAATACCCATATCACTTTAAGTTAATCACAAACGGTATTCTGACTATGCTAAAACTATTCTGCATGTAACTTAAAGACACTATGACACATTTTTATAATGCTAGGTTTTCAATTTATTATTTCTGTATTTACTTCCCCTATTGAGCAAAGTTTACAAATGATAGAGACCATACACTATTATGATGGCAAGGTAGCTGAATATTTCACATTTTAGAATGAAATGTCCTTTAACTCTATTTTACTGTTCACAAACTCAATTCTGGGCAAGTAGGTGACATGTCTTTTAGCCTAATCAATAAAGTAAGCATGTGTCTTAATTTTGAGTGTATATGTGTATGCTAGTGATGGTGCTTGAACTCAGGTCTGGGTACTGTCCTTGAGCTTTTTTACTCAGGTCTAGTGCTCTGTCACAGTCCACTCCCCAGCTTTTTTGGTACTTAAGAATCTCACAGACTTTCCTGACTCAGCTGGCTTCAAACCTCAATCCTCAGATCTCAGCCTCCTGAGGAGCTAGAATTATAGGTGTGAGCCACCCATCCCAGCCATTAGTTTGAATCTTAAATAGCTTTCAAAGATCCATATGAAAGGCTTGTTCCCCAGGATTACTATTGGGAGGTTGTGGAGCATTTAAAGATGGGATCAGGGTCCTTGGGGTTGTGCCTTTGAATCCTATTTTACTGTTTTGAACTTTCTTTTGAAGTCGAAGGAACTCCACTCCTTTCTCTTCTCTATTCTTCCTAGTCACAGGTGAATAGTTCAGCCACAGGCTCAAAGCAATTGAGGGCATTTGATCATGAACTGAAACCTTTGAAATTGTGAGCCAAAATAAACATTTTTTTCTTTGTCTAACATAATACTTGACAACTCATGCTGAAATATGTAGGTTTGATGATTTTTCCTTTCAGAACTCATAGAATGAGATCTGAAAATTTTTAGAAAGGGGGATTATAATAAAGGAAAGGCACTGTGTGTGTGTGTTTTGTCTGTCATGGGGCTTGAATTCTGGGCCTGGGCGTTGTCCCTGAGCTCTTCAGCTTAAGGCTACTGCCTACTCCTGCAACCACAGTGCCAATTCCAGTTTTCTAGTGGTTAATTGGAGATAAAATTCTCACAGACTTTAGTGCCCGGGATGGCTTTGAACTGTGATCCTCAGATCTCAGCCTCCTGAGAAGCTAGGATTATAGGAGTGAGCCAGTGTGCCCAGCTCTTTTTTTTTCCCCGCCCTGTGGTTTGAACTCAGGGACTGAGCACTGTCCTTGAGCTTTTTCAAGGCTAGCGCTCTACCACTTGGGCCACAGCACTACTTTCAGCTTTTTCTGTATATGTGGTACCAATGAATCAAACCTAGGACTTTGTACGTGCTAGGCAAGCACTCTACCACTAGGTCACACTCCCGGTCCATTATGTGTTCTTTAACACAATTTTTTAGAGTTTTATTTTTAAAGAGAATATCTTGAAGAAGAAATCTAATTAGGGAAAACTAAGTTATAGTAAAACTACATCCCAAATTAAACAATATGAAGCATTCTGTATTACCTGTCTTTCAGGATTCTCAGCCTAGAATACTACCAAATGCTATAGCTTACTAAGTCTTATCAAAACTCATTGAACATTATACCCATAAAGGTAAATTTAATAAAACACAGCAACAAAAAAATCTATTTTCATTAAATAAGAAAACAATTAGAGAACAGGTCCTAATATTTGACAATATTTAAAATTACTACTGGAGAGACAGTAGTCCATTTAACCATGGCTACTCTCAGTGTGGACTAGAGCAAGACTGTTTAGACATGCATCTCTGGTGTTTGAAGAAAACATCATGTATAGTATCTATTTCTCTTTAACGGGAACACACAAAATAACCACTTTGCCAAGTTTTTCCTGACCATTTATCCCTCACTGAAATATTCTCTTCTTGGCAATTATTTCTACAGGTTTCTTCTCCAGTACTTTCACCTTGTCATCCCCTAATATTCCTGGGGAACATTCATCCTTGGAAAAATCTCCCCCCAATCCTAGTTTCTCCAAATTTATTAGTCTAAAACCTAAATGTACCCCAAGCCAGTTATCAATACCTAGAATATATCTATATCAAAGAAAATGAATGACTTCAAGGAAAAATTAATCTTAAGAACTGATGGCCATCAGTCCCTAATCAATTTCCAATGCCTCTTAAAGCTAGTTACTCTTGTTAATAAGTGGGGGCAAAACACTTAGCAATACCATACGTTCAAAGAGTCTATCATTTGTAGAAGTGTAGGTCATTTTCAGGATGTGAATCTTTGTTGGCTTCCGCTTGCAATTCGTCCCAAGTCTCATAGGAGATCAAATCAGACTAGAGAGAACTATTCTATGCCTGCAGACTTTGATCTAAATTGACCGAGAGTGGCATGTAATTTCAAGCTTTGGAGGGCTGTAAACATCAACAGTCTCTGTACTCTTAAATTGAAGTGATTATAAACAGTAACTCAGAGAATAGCTGTTTTTGCAGGAGATGAGACCACAGCCGCAAGCAGTTTTAAGACATCCCTTCAAGATGAGTAAGAAAAAAGGGCCAGAAAAAAATCAAGGGTGTTGCTTACCTCAAGGCCACTGACTATTTAAATCAAAAGAAAAGGGCACAGCACAGAAGAAGGTAAAAAAATTTTTCTAGCTAAGAAATCTGTACTTTATAGATGCGGCTAAATAAAATAAAAGCCGACATCGTTTTGAAGGAACAATACAAATAGTCATAGAAACCCCCCAAACTGCCCTGCAGCAATCAGTAACGATGAAATTTCCAAAAATAATTCATATACTCAATTCCTCATCTCTACAACAAACACTGGCTGTGAAGCTGTGCCACAGATGTCTTACCTCAGCACATGTGGCCATGGAAAAGGAAGGATAATAAAGCATCTCCTGAGAACAGTCAGGAAATCCTCTAGTACTTTGACTCTGGTACATTTCAGTAACCTCACGGACCACTGACTCCTGCCATCCCAGGATTCAATTACCCCTGTGAGTTTAGGTATCCCAGCCAGAGCCAGCAGATTCCTCTGTAATTTCTGACTGAACACAAAGCTCTTCAAGGATGCTGGGGTTCCCCTCACAAATTAAATTCCCAGGCACAGAAAATTCCCCTACAGAGCAGAATAGAGAGTTATTACAAAGGTCATCCAAGATTCTAGAGAAGGGAGTTTGCTCCTAAGCACCTAGAATTTGATAACTGCCGTTTCCCACTCTCTCCTTTCTGGGGTAGGACATTTATACTACAGTTACCATATTTCTTTTTCATCTGTATAATAATGGAGGAAGGGAAAGGTCACAAAAATCCATTTCTACAACTACTGAAGAGATCTGCACATTATCAAGTAACTGAGGACTTACAGCTGGAGAGCTTGAGATCTGAGGGTTATAGTTCAATGCC
This sequence comes from Megascapheus bottae, assembly GCF_031878675.1. Taxonomy (NCBI): domain Eukaryota; kingdom Metazoa; phylum Chordata; class Mammalia; order Rodentia; family Geomyidae; genus Megascapheus; species Megascapheus bottae. The sequence continues at coordinate 24,184,234 of NC_143547.1, forward strand.
AGCCTGAGCAAGAAAATACATGAGACTCTTACCGCCAATTAACCACCACAAAGCTAAAGTGGAGCTGTGGCTTATGTGGTAGAGACCTAGCCTTGAGCAAAAAAAAGCTCAAGGACAGTGCCCAGGCCCTGAGTTCAAACCCCAAGCCTGATACACTCATGTACACACACGCACGCACACACCCACCCACACACAATCCCACATTGAGGACTTAGATGAGAAACCAAACTAGTTAACACTTTGGAAGTGATTCCACTAAGGAACAGAGGGCAAATTCATTATATGGGAAGACAGTTGAATAGTCATGATTCCTATTGAAAAGGATCAATAGCCAAAAGAATATACTGTAGCAAAGACTGTTAATTGTCCATTTAATATTGTTGGGTTTTAATGTACTCAAGTAAAAATGCTCTTCACATTGTTGCCATAGATGAAGTGGTCACACATGGTATCATTTGGCCAATGAGAAAAATCGGACTTCAGTGGACATGATTTATAGAAAAGCTCTCTAAAATGTGCTTACTCAGCTGGCAGGAACAATTTTGTTCCTCCCTGTCTTCTCACCTGCCTGGAACATAAATGGAATGACTAGAGCCTTGGGAACTATTTTAAAATCATATGCATACAGTAAGGATGGTTGAAAAGAGGGCTAGAAAATGTCCAACGTCTCTAATGATATCTTGTAACCATACGTCCAGAATGAATTTTGGGATTTAACTTTTGTAAAAAAAAAAATGAACCTAAATTTATATAGGCCATTAGTACTGAAATATTAATCATATTTATTCCAAATACACCCTAATGAAGTAGAATTTGTAGGGGAAAAAAGTTCTGTCAGGGACTACTGGAGCTGAACTTGGTCTTGCACTTGCCAGGCAGAGGGCACTCTGTCACTTGAATCATATCCCAACCTTTTTGAACTTTTAAAAAATTACTTGAATAGGTTCTCCTTCCCCCTCCCCCTTCATGGGCTTGAAATTTGGGCTACCACCCTACCCCTTGAGCCATAGCGCCACTTCCAGGATTCTGATGATTAATGGGAGATAAGTCTCACGGATTTTAGTGCCCGGGCTGGCTTTGTACCAGCATTCTCAGATCTCAGCTTCCTGAGTAGCTAGATTGTAGGTGTGAGCCACTGTGCCTAGCTTGAATAGGTTCTTCATATGCCTAAGTGGTCTCCACAGTAATCCTACTTATACTGGCATAGCTTGGATAACAGGCACTGGAGCTGAATCCAGATTTTTATTAATTGAAATGAGATTTCACAAGCTTTTATCCCCCAGTCTGGCTTCAAACCATGATCCTTCCAATCATTACCTCCTACAAGTCTGGAATTATAGGTGTGAACCACTATGCCCAGCTCAACCTGGTACTTAATAAAAGCTGTTATTAAAGTTGGAGTGTTTACAGAAGGTTCTGATATTTTAAAATGTAATTGATTAGTACCTTATTATCAGTGGTCTTCGGAAGAGGCACTACTGTACCTATTTCCAGATAAAGTTATTATCTTTTTCTTGTGACACTGGGTATGGAACCTAGAGTCTGGCACACACTATACAATTGTTCTATCCACTCCCAGATCCCTTTAACATGTTTTAAAATTTAAAAAAATCTTTAGGTATTTGAACAAAGGGGTTTCAATTCATCATGTCATTTTATGAGTATAATGCATTGTGATCAATGTCACACCTTCCATTATTCTCCCCCATCTTGCCAAACCCCTCTATACCCTCAACTTATCTGGTTCCACTGTAACCTATGTACATTGAATATTATGATTGTATTCAATGTCCACTGCAACATAATAACCCCACTTGAAAAGTCTAGAAATATAACCTAAAGAAGAATTTATGAAGGCAAACATTAGCAGTGCAAAACAAAGTACAAGTTATCAAGGTGTCTTAAGGTCAATCTTGCTGGATCATTTCTGGAATACCCTACATTTATTCTCTCTGTCTGTCTGTCTGTCTGTCTGTCTGTCTGTCTGTCTCTCTCTCTCTCTCTCTCTCTCTCTCTCTCTCTGTGTATAGATATAGATATACAGATATAAATAGATTTCAACTACAGCAAATAGAATTCATATATGCAGACAGTACTAGTGGTGCTCAACTGGTTCTGTAAATGAATGTGCCTAAATGCTAAAAGTTCTTAGTTTGAAAAATGAACAAAATCAGGTTATTCAAGTAGTTAGGAAATTTCAGTTGAGAACTTCAGAGCTTTCAAAAACCTAGATACCTGCCAGGAGAGAAAAAAGAAACATTAGCTGCATCTTGTTGTCCACTTCACCCTCCTACTTACCTGATGTGGATGGAAATGCTTTAGTAACTTTAAAAAATATTGTAAAGGTGATGTACAGAGGGATTACAATTACATGAATTAAGAAATCAGTACATTTCCTTTTGAACAGTGTCACCTCCTCCCTCATAATCACCCAATTTTTCCCTTCCTGACTTCCCTCACCCTAGAGTTGTACAGTTCATTTCCAACATAGTCTAGTGGATTTCACTGCTGAAGTGGTTCACTCTTTGTCCCACTGTGCTTTCCCTTCCCCTTCCCAAATCAGATAAACTTATATATAAGACAAAGGGTAGAAATCAAAAACAGCAACAGAAGGAAATAAACCAAAAAAAAGGAAAGAAGAAATGAAGAACCAAAAATAATATAATACAAAACCTATTACTTCCATTTCTTGACATTCTTTCATCTCAATAAGCATCATTTTTATGATCTTATTTACATAGCCACTGAGCTCTTTTTAAAAGTCAACATTCATAATAGGTATGCTGTACTATACCTTTGACATGGAACTTACATAGTCACAATCAGGAGACATATGTTAGAAGCTGTGATATTAACAGCTTTTTCCTTGGTATTATTATCCACAATGGCCACCATCTGGGCTCATGTATATCAAAAACAGAAAGTCTATTTCAATGCTACTGTACATATACATACATATTTATTATGCCTAATAAATAATAACTGGAAATAATGTCTGAGTAAGAACTAAGAATTGTTTAAGAATTAAAGCTGTTTAAGAACAGTTTATCAAAATGTAAAAATAAAATAATGAATCATCTTCAAAATCAGCAGCATATAACAGAAATCAGTGGGTAAATTCCTTAACACAGAAAAATTCCAAACCAGGTTATCTTAAGTTTATTCCTTAGCTACTGAACAGAGCTACTGACTAGAGCTACTTCCTTATCACTAGAGCTACTGACTTATCACTCTTCTCATCCTAGCTGAGGGTGTACATGTGTGTATGTGTCTGTCTGTGTACACACATGCATGTGTGTGTCTCTTATATCTATGACATGTGCCTATGCGCATACATATAAATCATATAAATGTCAAGTTCCTAATCAAACACTCAAAGTTTTAATATTTCTGAAGTCTTCATCTGATACCTTCATCTAATACTCCTTGGGTATGTTAACCACTACATTTCCAAGATAAATGCAATTAAATATTCTGGATATATCTTAGATAGCATGAAATGTTAAGACTGAACACAGTAAATGAAGAATCACTGTTCATTCAACAAATGGGGAGGGCAATAAGCAATATAATGTATATAAGTAGAAGGTGGGTAGTTGAGGCTATGAAGAGCATAGTTGGGGAGAGGAGTAGACTGAGAATGGGTAACATGATTAACAAAACTTTATGCTGGACAATGTTGGCTCACCCCTGTAATCCTAGCTATTCAGGAAGCTGAGATATGCAGGAAAGTCTATGAGACTTTTATCTCCAATTATCCACCAGAGACCTGAAAGTGGAGCTGTGGATAAAGTAGTAGAGTACTACTCTAGGATATGGAAACAAGAGGTTTATCTTTGTGATTGTTGTTCTTAATATACTATGTGAAGTTATTTCTTTTCTCTTTTTTTCCCTTATGGTTTAGCTCATGTTGTTACTGTATCCAACTGTTACTGTATCTGCACACTGTTACTATATCTGACCTGGGTATATTGTATACACATTTACTTGTTTATTTGAAATAGGAAAGGAAAAGGGAAAAGTAAGAAATTGGGAGTCATGGGGGAGGGAAAGTGGGAGAAAATCATGAGAAGTAATATACCCACTACCTCATGAATATAACTGTAACCTCTCTATACGATACCACAACAATAAAATACAATTTTAAAAAAAGTAGGAGAGCACTAGCTTCAAGAAGAAAAGGTTAAGGAAAGTGCCCAAGCACCAAGTTCAAACCCACAAGCACACAAAACCTTAAACAACGGGGCCGGGAGTTTGGCCTAGTGGTTAAAGTGCTTGCCTAGCATGCATGAAGACCCGGGTTCGATTCCTTGGTACCACATACATAGAAAAAAGCCAGAAGTGGTGCTGAGGCTCAAGGGGTAGAGCTCTAGCCTTGAGAAAGTCCAAGGACAGTGCTGAGACCCTGAGCTCAAGCCCAGGACTGGCAAAAAAAGAAAAAAACCTTAAACAAAAACTGGAAAATATTGATTATACATTCAAGCTGAGGTATATAAGACATGGAGATTTCTAATCAACCAGACTCCCTCAAAGAAAAGGAAGTCCAATATCAAATGACTATTTGCATAATGAGTATTTTGAAGCTGTAAATCAAAATGGGAAAAATGTAGAACTTTTCCTTAATGTCTCCGACAAGCTAGGATATTCAATAACATCAAATAATGAAGCTATGTGATTTGTAATTTTTACATATCCAAAGTCATAATGAGATTAAAAAGTAAATTTGAAAAATATATGAAAAACAATGATAAATTAATACATTTGTTATATAAAATTTGCATAAATTAGAAAGAAAAATCCTAGGCAACTAAACAGAAACTGGAAGCCAAAAGAGGGAAGATAAAAATTAAACATGAAGAAGATAAATATTTCCATTAGTTATCAAAGACAAAAATATAGTTCAGGGCCGGGAGTTTGGCCTAGTGGTTAAAGTGCTTGCCTAGCATGCATGAAGACCCAGGTTCGATTCCTCGGTACCACATACATAGAAAAAAGCCGGAAGTGGTGCTGAGGCTCAAGTGGTAGAGCTCTAGCCTTGAGAAAATTCCAAGAACAGTGCTCAGGCCCTGAGCTCAAGCCCAGGACTGGCAAAAAAAAATAGTTCAGAGAGGTAACATTATGTTGCCCACTAGGTCAATAAAATTTAAACAAATATTGCTTGTAATAAGTACACCACATGTTGGTACCATGTAATGCTGGAACTTCTCAAGAAATCATTCTGGCAACCTGTGTCAAGAGTTTCACAAATGTTTGCATCATATAGTCATGCAATTACATTTTTTAACTTCTTAGGAAATATTTTGAAATCTAGATAAAGCTTTGGTAGTAAGATATACCCTGTTATTTGTAACATTTTAAAAACCAGAGAAATAAACTTAATTTAGCAAAGATTATGGTGTCAGGCATTGAAAATAAAGTTGTAAACAAAACAGTCCCAAACTTCAATGAGGTTGGAGCCTATTGGGAAAGCCAGAAAAATTATACAAACTGATTATCTAAAGTACTATAGTACAAGAATCAGCAAGTAAATTATGAGACATTCAAATGATGAGATGACACACAGCTATCAGAAATTATTTATATTGACTTATTGAGGACATGAGGAAATAATTATAGTAAATGAAAAGCTATCAAATTATAATGAGTATAAAATACACAGAAAATGTTAGGGGTGGGCAAGATTTCTCAAATGGTACTACCTACTGATGTCCTCAAGTACTGATAGGAACTATAAGAACAGTAGCTGCTCTGGTATTAAAAACTTAGGTCTGATTCCATCCATCTACCACAATTTAATAACCCTGTAACACTGGGGATGCTGCCACAGAAGGGAGCTGATCTGATTTAGAGTCCCACCAGAAAGTGTGAGACATTAGTCTGGAGCATTGTTGAAAATAATAACTATCATCAACAAGCAGTCAAACATCACAGATACTTAATCCTGTAATACTCCTTGAGGCAAGCAAGATATCAGACAAACAGGTAAATGGGAGATCTGAAAAATGACAAAGGATTGGGAGCCTAAAGCACTGGCATATTTGGGGAGAAGGGTTGGGAAGGATATGCCCATGTGCAGGGCTGGGTCAATATTCAAGAAAGGCTGGAAAGGGTTCAATTTACCTAAAAAAATTGAACACCAATGAAACGAATAATCCAATTAATACATGGGTAAATGAAGTGAACAGAGTTCTAAGAAGAAGTATAAATAGGTAATAGATACATAAAGAAAACTTTGACAACTTTCCCCATGAAGGAAATATAAATTAATATTATCCACTAGACCACCAGGGAGCTGGAAGGAAATGAAACATGAACAAATTCTGGTGAGGAGGGTAACAAAGAAGAACCTTTATATATTAAGGTTGAAAGTAAACAAGTTCAACTACTATGGGTATGAGTATGGAGGTTCCCCAAGAAACTAAAAATAGATCTACCTTCTAACTCCCAAATCTCTGCAATATATACTCAAAGAAATGTAAATCAATGTAAGATAAGATATTTAAATATCCACATTTATTTTAATCACTAGAGACACACAAGAACAAGTTAATGGATAAAGAAAACAAGGCAATATATTCCAATGCTTATTACTCAGCTAAAGAGAAAACGAAATTATGACATTTATAGGAAAATGGACTATTATGTTGAATGAGATAAGACAAGCTCAGAAACTTAAGCAAACCATGTTCTCACCCATATATATTTATATATAAAATATGATTGGGAATGGGACTGTTGGGTAGAACTAAGGAGAGAGAAGAGGAAGAAAGACAATGCTGGACTAAGAGTATCAAAAAACTTTGTGTCTCATCATAGGCGATGACTGTTATTTTATATGTCAGCGGGATAGCATCGTTTTTTCTCCATATTGATCTAGAGTTTCATGTGGTATTTTCTTAAAATATTAAACCGTCTTAGCAGGGTGCAGTGGCTCATGCCTGAAATCCTAGCTACTCAGGAAACAGATCTGAGGATCAAGGTTCAAAGCCAACCAAGGCAAAAAAGGACCTGAGACTCTTTTTTTTTTCCTTCATATATTTTTTATTGTAATTAATAGAAGGGTTTCATGATATTTGCCAGATAGATGGTGCATTACTTCCCATACATTGATACCATTTCACATGTCTTGGTCCCCATTTCCCTCCCCCTTACTCCCACCCCTCATCTTGTTTTCCCCCGTTCCCTATCCAATTTCAAATAACCAAATACAAATATATCCGATATATCAGGTAGCAAAGTGAGATACTGTAACAATATGAGATAACCAAGGGACAGCAAAAGAGATGAGAGATAACATAGTACCTTAAGAACAACAATCATTCATTCTATGGCTATGTTTCTATATCCTAGAGATCCTTTCATTTAGTGTCCTACTATATGGCCTTTTGTATCAAGGTTTTGCTCTATTGCAAATCTCTGTTAGGAGAGCCCAAGGTTTCTACTGATTATGACAAATGAGAGAAACCATTGAGCCTAAGTTCCTTTGAGTCTGGCTTACTTCACTTAATATGACCTTTTCTAAGTCTTTCTTTCTTTTTTTTTTTGCCAGTCCTGGGCTTGAGCTCAGGTCCTGAGCACTGTCCTTGGACTTTCTCAAGGCTAGAGCTCTACCACTTGAGCCTCAGCACCACTTCTGGCTTTTTTCTACATATGTGGTACCAAGGAATCGAACCCAGATCTTGGTGCATGCTAGGCAAGCACTCAACCACTAGGCCGAACTCCCGGCCCTCTAAGTCTTTCTTAGCTCCAATTAACCTCTAGAAAATGGGAAATAGGGCTTGGCTCAATGGTAGGGTGGTGGCCTTGAGCTGAAAAGCTCAGGGACAGGACCCAGGCCGAACTCAGCCCCATGACTCACAAAAAAAAATTAAAACATCTGGAATAATATTGTGTCTGTACAAAGATGGAAAAGAAATACAGCGGGGAGCATGGCCTAGTGGTAGAGGGCCTGTCTAGCATGCATAAAGCCCTGGGTTCAATTCCTCAGTACCACATACACAGAAAAAGCCAAAAGTGGTGCAAGGCTCAAGTGGTAGAGTGCTAGCCTTGAGAAAGCCCAAGGACAATGTCCAGGCCCTGAGTTCAAACTCAGGATTTGCCAAATATTGTCCTTAATGTACTATATTATCTCTCATCTCTTTTGCTGTCCCTTGGTTATCTCATATTGTTATAGTATTTTTCCTTGTTATCAGATATATTGTATATGTTTATTTGGTTATTTGAAATAGGATAGGGAAGGGGGGAAAACCAGATGAGGGGTGGGGATAAGGGGAAGGAAATGGGGACCAAAACATGAGAAAGGGTATCAATGTTTGTGAAGTAATGCACCTTCTATCTGGTGAATATAATGTAACCCTTCTATTAATTACAATAAAAATATATGAAAAAAAGAAAATTGTTTAACAATAAGGGGCTGTGGGACAAAGAAAGAAAGCCCTAAAGGGGGTTAATCTGTCTAAAATATATGTACATGTAAAACATTAAGGTGAAACTTTTTAGTGTAATTATATTTTCTCTATCTATCTATCTATCTATCTATCTATTTATCTATCCATCTATCTATACATACATATGTAAAAAAGATAGGAAAGTAAAAATACTAGCAGGAGTTAGGAAGGACAACAGGGAAGGAATGAATGAAAATGCAGTTGAAATAATTTGTATGCATATATGAAAACAAAAAATTTGTTAAAATTGTTTTAAGAAGGGGGAAAATAAGAAGGAAAAAAATAGGTGATTTTGATAGGGTACAGTGTATGTTTGTATGAAAAAGTAACAACAAAACCTATGCCAATAAAATGTTTTGTTTTGTTTTGTTTTGTTTTTAAGAATTGAAACAAGGGGCTGGAGCATGACCTAGTGGTATAGTGATTGCCTATCATTCACAAAGCCCTGGGCTCAATTCCTCGGTACCACATATACAGAAAAAGCTGGAAGTGGTGCTATGGCACAAGTGACACAGTGCTAGGCATGAGAAAGCCCAAAGACAGTGTCCAGACCCTGAGTTCAAGCCCCAGGAGTAGCAAAAAAAAAAAAACCAAATAAACAAAAACCACTGAAAAAATAACCCTAGAGAAAGGCTCACTGGTCACAATACAGAAAGGAATATTGACTAATTTCTCCAGGAAAATCTAAAGAAAGAAAATCAGAAGAAAAAAGAGATTAACTACATCCAGAGGGAGGGGACACCAGAATTCAGAATTGTTGTCTTATCTAAAATGTCCCTTTAGCAAAAAAAAAAAAAATATGATGGCCCATAACTGAAGAAAAAAATAAAGCAATCAACAGAAACTGTCCCTGAAGGGGCTCAGTTGTTGAATTCAGTGAAGATTTTTTTTAAGTTATTATAAATATTGGGGCCGTGAGTTTGGCCTAGCGGTACAGTGCTTGGTTAGCATGCACTAAGACCCGGGTTCGATTCCTCGGTACCACATACATAGAAAAAAGCTGGAAGTGGTACTGTGGCTCAAGTAGTAGAGCTCTAGCCTTAAGAAAGCCCAAGGACAGTGCTCAGGTCCTGAGTTCAAGGCCCAGGTCTGGCAAAAAAAGTTATTATAAATTCTTTCAAATAACTAAATAAACTATATTTAAAGAATTAAGGAAAGTGTGATGGCAATATTCCACTAAATAGATAATAGCAATAAAGAAGCAAAGGTATTCAAATGAACTTCAGAGGAATTCAACACCAAGCTGACTGGTGAGACAAATCACCAAACTTGAAGCATGCATTTTGAAATATAAAGGAAAATTGAGTCATGTGTTCATTTATTTTTTTTTCAATAAACAGAAACTTTGTCTCTAGTATATAACAGGAGCTGGATAGAGTAGTAACCCTTATGCAGGTCATAAGAAACAATGAAGTATCTAACACTGTGAGACAGAATAAGGAAACAGGCAAAGAACCACTCAGTACATGTTGGATAAACAGATAGCTTAAAAAAGGTAAGAAAAACACAAAGAAAGTTAGTGAAAGTCAAGGCAGAGGCTGGAAAAAATTGGTGAAAGAATGGGATCGGAGACATGACTCAGGGAGTAGGGTATCTACCAATCAGAAACTGAGCTCCAGATACTGATAGTTAACTAAAGTGAGGAAAAAAGAAATAACTAACACATTTATCAGGTCCTCCTGGCTCATACCTGTAATCCTAGTTACTCAGAAGGCTGAGATGTGAGGATCATGGCTCAAAGCTAGCCTGACCAGGAAAGTCAATGAAACACTTATCTCCATCAACAACCCAGAAAGCCAGAAATTGAACTGTAACTCAAGTGATAGAGTACTAGCCTTGAGCAAAAGAGTTCAGAGACATTGCCCAGGCCCTGAGTCCAAGACTAGAACCGGCACATATACAAAAAAGACACAATTATAAGTTTCAAATAATTCTGAATACAGTAGATAACTTTATGAAGAAACCTACTGCAGACACTCAAAAAGGGAAGGCAGTATTAAATACCTCCCAGATAAACTGAATGAGAAATAACCAGAAAGTACTTCAAACAAGTACTTTTAAAAAGTTTAAAAGGTTTATATACACTCTATTCATGTTCCTTTACATTTTGTAAATGTAATATAGAGAAGGTATGAACATACTTCTCTAGAACCTCAGCAACTTAGTGGTAGAAACATACCCAAGTTAATTTTACTGTGTGCATAAAATGATAGCCATGAAAACCAAATACCTTACTAATTAGGAGAACAAGGGAGAAAACAGATTTTTTTTCTTGCTGAAGATGAAAAGTTTAAGGAGAAAATAAAGAAAAAATTTTCCAAAATTTTGTTTGAAATGTTTTTCAGTTCAGAGATGCCTACAATTGGATGTGTCTAGCTCATTTTGTTTAAGTATAGCTGACTGGACAAAAACATTTTCTAACATCCTGTAAGTGAAAATGAAGAATTAAAATTGGCCTGGGGATATGGCTCAACTAGTAGAGCACCTACCTGGCATAACAAGACCCTGAATTCAAGTCCCACCACCATAAATGAATCTTGTTCATGTATAAATATATCTTGATCAAGAGAGCAGGGGAGATACCGAAAAAAAACCAAAATGAAAAATATTTGGAAAAGAAGAAATCACTTTGGCTGTATCCTTCTTTTGTCAAATACAGTGAGGGAATCTAAATGTAAATAAGGTGGATCATCCTCAAGTGAACTGGAAAACCAGAAGGTAAAAAGCTCAAGCATTGCAACTTCTAGACAGATTTGAAAGAAATGCATTATTTTTTAAGGTGGGAAGGTAGTGATTAATCCTTTAAAATAGAAGAGTCTTAAATTGTTTCTCCTTAATCATATCATATGGCAATTGCCTCTTCTCTACATATCAGGGGATTTACAACCCTAAAGATAGTGAATCAAAGAATCCCTGGACTCAGAAAAACCAGACATAGCTAAGAGCAGACAGGAATTCCTTACTGAAAATAAGAAGTAATTATAAGGGACCGGGAGTTTGGCCTAGTGGTTAAAGTGCTTGCCTAGCATGCATGAAGACCCGGGTTCGATTCCTTGGTACCACATACATAGAGAAAAGCTGGAAGTGGTGCTGAGGCTCAAGTGGTAGAGCTCTAGCCTTGAGAAAGTCCAAGGACAGTGCTCAGGCCCTGAGCTCAAGCCCAGGACTGGCAAAAAAAAAAAAGAAGTAATTATAAGTCTGTATAGTCAATGATAAAAAAAAAACCTCGCCCTTTCTAGTTTGGGCTCTGACTACTAGATATGTGCTTGATAATTCCCATTTTAAAAAATGACTGAGCCAGGAGCTGGTGTCACAAACCTGTAATACTAGATACTCAGCAGGCTGAGGTATGAGGATTGCGGGTGAAAGCCAGCCTAGACAGGAAAGTCTGTGAGACATTCATCTCCAATTAACCATCATTAACTATAAGTAGAGCTGTGGCCCAACATGGTAAAGTGCTAGCCTTGAGCAAAAAAGCTCAGGGACAGCACCCAAACCTTAAGTTCAAGCTTCATGACTGACTAAATAACTAGAAATAAATAAAAACTGACTGGTTGAAGAAAAAAGAACAAATAGAAATCACAAATAAATGAGGTCCATTTATGTGAGATCCATTAGTCAACAAACCCTACTACTCATAAGCATAGTCACCAGCTTTTCTTCACTAGGAAAATAGCTAAAGATGCACAAGGGGGAAAAAGATGTTCTAACATGAAACTAACAAATAGAGGGAAAGAATAAAAGCTAATATAGACAAAAGAAAATGATACAATAATTTCTTCCCCTCTCTTTGAGGATATTAGTTATAACATTCATGAAACAAAATCATTTAAGGGGGTGAATGAGAATGCATAGGATTAGTTTGGGTTTATGAAAATAGAAAAAGAAAATCTGCTAAACGTGTTTTAATAATGGAGGAGTAAAGAGGCATGATAGAGAGGGTATGATATTGGGATTTATTTATATATTAGTGGAAATATCACAATCAACCCATACCCATTCTGTACAACTAATGTATAGCAATAAAAAGCAAAATCCTGAAGCTATACAAAAGTAGTAGAAAACAAAAAAAAACACTTCAAAATGAATTATGAATTTCTGATATAAACTGATCATGGATTTCAGATCAGTCTGGGCTACATACTGAGACCTCATCTTTAAAAACAAAAATTAACTCATTAAAATTAAGTCATTAATTTTGTACTTTTTAGGGCCTTGTGAACGTGAGAGAAGCAGTCTACTACAGAGATATATCACCAGTCCTGAGGGTTAATTTGCTATGTTACCACTTTACTGAATTTGCTTATATTTGTTTTTAGAGGTGTGTGTGTGTGTGTGTGTGTGTGTGTGTGTGTGTGTGTGTGTGTGAAGGATTCTCCACAAATAAGTTCATGCCATCTGGAAAGAGAAAATTTACTGTCTACTTACTTTGTGGTTTGGGTATCTTTTATTTCTTTCTTAAATTGCTCTGTTTGGGATTTCCCCATACTATATTAAATATAAATGTTGAAAGTAGGTATTCTTTATTTATTGCTTACCTTAAAGGAAGCTTTCAGCTTTTCAAGTTATAGCATAAGATCAGTCATGGGACTCATATGGCCTTTATTGTATTTATGTTCCTAACTTGTTCACAGATCTTCTTTTTCACATTGTGAAAGAATGGTGAATTTTGTCAAATGTCTTTTTTGTATCTATTGAGATGTTCATTTGGCTGTTAATATGATGTATCATTTTATTTACTTGCATATGGTGAACCATTCTGTATCACAGGGATAAATCCTATTTGACTCTGATGTATGATCCTTTTTCCCCATTCATGCTGTCAGAAATGAGTAAAAGTAAATGAAGAATGATAATAGGTTTTAAAGTGAATTTGACATGTATCAAAGGGAAAAGGTAGTATCATTTAGTTAATGAATTAAACATTTTTAAATGACAGAATCATTAATTTAGAGCTCAAGGGGACTTAAGAGATCACTGGGGCCAACCTCCCCATTTTTTTATTTGAAAAATAAAGAGGAAATTTTTTTTTATTTTGTCCTTGTCACACCATAAGATTATAAGCATGCTCAAACAAGTCAAGAAAAAATTAATCACAGAGATGAGTCCCTTCAGATATCAATTTGTTGTAAAAGACAAATGCTGTAAGAATAAAAATGGAGGGGTAGGGGAGGGAAAATGGGAGAAAAACAAGGGAAGGGTTAGCAATGTTCAAGAAATAATGTAATTGTAACCCCTCTATACATCAGCCCAACAATAAAATACAACAAAAAAGAGAATAAAATGGAGTCACAAGTCAAACCCTAACAATCAGGAGGCCATTTAGAGGGAGTCACCATGCATACTAGCTTGAGAACTAGAACCATCACAAGTGCTGCCAAACTTTACCAGTGCAAAGAAAAATACTTCAATAAGGACCCCTTCCCAGCAATTTCCTGTTCAGCCTTGAACTTACTCCCCAACCCTGCCCCTCAATGCTGATCATTACAGCCAAAGACAATTACTTCCAAAGAATTTTCATTAACTTTCTTCACCTTGCTGTAAAACAGCCCTTCTCTTTCTTTGGACTCCCCTTCTTTTTTTTTTTTTGGTTGTCACACTTAAACTCTGGGCCTGGGTGTTGTCCCTGAGATCTTCAGCTCAAGGTTACTATCTTACCTCTTAAGCCACAGCATCACTTCCAGTTTTCTGGTGATTAATTGGAGATAAGAGTCTCAGGTCCTTGTGTGCCCAGTCTGGCTTTGAACCTTGATCCTCAGATCTCAGCCTCCAGAGTAGCTAGGATTACAGCTGTGAACCACTCCCAGCTTCTTTGGACTTCACAAATAGATAGATAGATAGATAGATAGATAGATAGATAGATAGATCGATCGATCGATCGATCCCTGGCTCATCATCACACCCATTATCCTGGATTGCAATCTCTATCTTTTGTGAATAAAATCCTTATTTCAGAATAAAAGTCTGCCACTCATTGCAGGTTAACACAAGAATGTATAGTCCTTTCAATACACTGTTGAATCTGGTTTACTAGTGTTCTATTAAAGACTCTGTATCTATCAGAGGTATTATCCTACAATTATCTTTTTTCCTGTATTCTTGCCTGGCTTTGGTATCTGGATAATGCTGGATTCATAAAATGTTTAGAAAAGTTCCTTCAAATTTTTAGACAAGTTTGAAAGGAACTATATATATATATATATATATATATATATATATATATATATATATATATATTTCTGATTACTGTTTGCTTTCTTGCTTGTTATTGGGTCTACTCAGTTTTACTATTCATGATCCAGTTTTGATACAATGTATTTTCTAAGAATATATCAATTTCTTCTAAGTTACCTAATTTGTTACCATATAATTGTTCATCATAGAATCTTACCAAACATTGTGGGGTTTTTTTGTTTTGCTTTTTATTTCATTATTGTTAGGGTGATATACAGAGGTGTTTCAGTTACATTCATCAAATAGTGAGCACACTACTTCTTGAACATTGTTACCCCTTCTCATGTTTTTTCTCCCTGAAACTTTGGCTGTTTGTTTTTTTTCTGTCTGTCCTGGGACTTGAACTCTGGGCCTGGGCGGTGTCCCTGAGCTCTTCACCTCAAGATTACTTCCCTACCCCTTGAGCCACAATGCCACTTCCGATTTTCTGGTGATTAATTGGACTTTTTAGTGCTGGCTTTGAACTGCAATCCTCAGATCCAGCCTCTGGAGTAACTAGAATTACAGGCGGGCCGAAACGTTGTTTTTGTCTGAGTATGGTTCTTCTTTTAGTTTTTTTTTTGTCTGTTTTTCTTAAGACTACCTAAAGATTGATCTATTTTTATCTTTTAAGAAACCTTAGTCTTGGGACCGAGAGTTTGGCCTAGTGGAAGAGTGCTTACCTAGCATGCACAAAGGCCCGGTTCAATTCCTCCGTACCACATACATAGAAGAAGCCAGAGTGGTTCCATGGCTCAAGTGGCAGACCACTAACCTTGAGAAAGCCCAATGACAGTGCTCAGGCCCTGAGTTCAAGCCCCAGGACTGGAAAAAAAAAACATAAAACCAAAAAGCACCTTGGTCTTAATGATTCCTCTGTTTCTCCAGTTTCTATTTTTTGTCCTGGACTTTATTATTCCCTTTCTTTTGCTGAATTGGTGCTTTTGCTGTTACAGCTGCTCCATCTTGATTTATTTCATCAAAGAATAAAGCTAGTTTGAGATCTTTTTTGGGGGGGGTGTCAGTCGTGGGGTTTGAAATCAGCCGTGGCACTGTCCTTGAGGTCTTCAGCTCAAGGCTAGTGCTGTACTACCTGAGCCACAGAACCACTTCTGGTTTTTTGGTAATTAACTGGAGATAAGTCTCATGGACTTTCATACCCAGCCTGGCTTTGAACCATGACCCCCAGATCTCAACCTCCTGAGGAGCTAGGATTAGAGGAATGATTTTTTTTTAATTTTCAGTTTTTTTTCAAGTTACTTTTTCTTTTTATCTTTGTCAGAATGATGTACAGAGGGGTTACAGTTACATACATAAGGTAGTAAATACATTTCTTGTCAAACATGGTTACTCCCTTCCATGTTTTTCTCCCATTTTCCCTTGCTTCCATTACCTCCCACCAAATTGTAAAGATCATTTCCAACATATTGTCTTATGAGATCTTTTTTTCTTAATGTGTTGGTTATAACCACAAATTTCTTAGAATGGCTTTTGGTTCATCCCACAAGTATTTCTATTTTCATATGCCTCAAGATTTAAAAAAAAATTTCTTTTTTGGAAAAAAAAAACTTTCTTTTTTTTTTGGTAATGGGTACCAAAAAAAACTTTCTTTTGATTTCTTCTTTAACCCATTGGTTGATTAGTAATGTGTTTATCTGCACATAGTTGTGAATTTTCCAATAATTCTCCTGATTTACAATTGTAATACATTATGTTTAGAAAAGACACTTAATATTTCAATCTTCTTGAATTCATTCAGAATTGTTTTATGGCCTAACATATGACCCATCTTGGAATGTTTCCTGTTGTACTTGAAACATACATTCTGCTGTTGAGTGTGATACCCTGCAGATGACTATTAGGTCCATCGTTCCACAGTGTTATTAAAGTCTTTTCTTTCCTTATTGATTTTACTGCCTGCAGGATTAGTCTATTATTGAAGGTAGGGTATTAATGTTAGCTACTGATGTATTCCTAAAGTACCTTCACTTTTGCTATCACTTGCTTTATATACTTAGGCATTCTAGTCTTGGGTACAAATTAGGTATATATGCATATACACAAAAAAACTGTTATCCCATGCTTTCTTGTTTTGACCTTTATATCAACACACAATGATGTTCTTTGTCTCTTGTGATAGTTTCTGATATATGGTCTATTTTGTCTGGTGTAAGCATAAGGAGCCCTGCCCAATTTTGTTGGACTTGTATGTAGTACCACATCTGTCCCTTTGCTTCCCAGCCCATACATGTTCTCAAAGTTAAAATAGATAGTAAGTTAAAGTTAAAATAGATAGTATGCAGTTACATATAATTTTTAAAAATTCAATTGAACCGTTTTGTTTTTGGTGAGAGAATTTAATACATTTACAGTTAAATTGATCAGACAGTTCTCAGGCTCTGAGCTCAAGCCCAGGACTGGCAGCTAGAGTTCTACCACTTGAGCCACAGCACCATTTCTGGATTTTTTTTCTGTGTATATGGTACTAAGGAATTGAACTCGGGTCTTCATGCATGGTAGGCAAGCACTTTACCACTAGGCTAAACTCCCAGCGCTGCCATAGAAATTTTATATCTGTCCATCATTTCTAAAGAATAGCTTTCCTGGGTACATGTTCATGGTTGGAATTTTTTCTGAAATCTTTCAGCACTTAGGATATATCATTCCTTTCTCTCCTAACCTGTAACATTCATCAAGAAATCTGCCAGTATTCTTATGAGGTTTCCTTTGTGGATGATAATTTTTTCTTGCTGCTTTCAAAATTCTCTTTAACTTTTGAAAAAAATTGATTATAATGTGTCTCAGTGAAGATATTTTTTAATGTAATCTATTTAGAGGTTTTTTTGGACTTCACAGAGTTTGATTCTCACTTATCCCTTCAGATTTAGGGAATTCTCTATCATTATTTCTTTTTATTGTAATTAATAGAAGGGTTACATTATATTCACTAGATAGCAGGTGCATTACTTCACAAACATTGATACCCATTATCATGTCTTGGTCCCCATTTCCCTGTCCCCACCCCACCCCTCATCTCTCTCTAATATTTTCTTAACCCTCCCCTTTAACATTTTTCAGTGGGTTTCATTATGACATTTTCACAGACATATGTAAAGTTAGATTATAGTCATCCCCGGAATCTTTTCCTTTCCCCCCCTCCACTTACAGTCCCCCTCAAATACTCCGCTTTATCATGATGTTTTTGAAGCTAATAAAGAATATGTCTTCATTTCAATCCTTTTTATGGCCAAATCATATTCCATTGCATACAACAAACATATTTTGTTGCTGGACACCGGTGGCTCACACCTGTAATCCTATCTACTCAGGAGGACAAGATGTGAGGATCAAAGCTTGAAGCTGGTCTAGACAGAAATTTCTGTGAAACTCTTATCTCCAACAAACTACTCAGAAAAAGGCAGAACTGGCGCTGCAACTCACATGGTAAAGTGTTAGCCTTGAACACAAAGAAGCTCAGGGACAGCACCCAGGCTCTGAGTTCAATCCCCAGGACTTGCCAAAAATATCTGTAAATGACACAGGAGTTGTTTATGCCTTTTGGCTTTTGTGCATAATGCTACTTGAGTATTCATTTATTATTTTTGTAATAATATAAGTTTTTAATTTTCTTGGATATGTGCTTAGTAAAATGGATTACACTTAACTTTTTGAGGACTTACAAACATGTTATCTACAGTGGCTGTTCCATTTTATATTCTCACCAGCATCAAATGAGAGACCAAATTCCTTTACAATGTTGCCAACACTTATTGTACATCTCTTTTGTTCCAGCCATTCTAATGCACGTAAACTGGTACCTAGTTGCACTTGGATTTGCATATTTTCATGGATAAATGATCCTTGGAAAAAGATCAATTGAATCCATTTTAATATAATGTTAATTAACCTGAACTAACTACATTCAGCTAGTGGTTACCATGACTACCTTTGGTGAAGGTCAAGGGGGACTAGTTAAGTGACTAAAAGTCAAGTCCAGACTCATGACTCAATCCAGATGTTGCAGATGCAATCACCAATGATTCAGCAATAAGATAAATAAAAAGGAATCAGTGTGATATGAGAAATGAGGCCCTGCTTGCACTCAGGAAATTCTCAAAACTTTTTATTAATGGTAAAAAAATTCATGTTTGGGCCGGGAGTTTGACCTAGTGGTTAAAGTGCTTGCCTAGCATGCATGAAGACCCGGGTTCGATTCCTCGGTACCACATACATAGAAAAAAATTGGAAGTGGTTCTGAGGCTCAAGTGGTAGAGCTCTAGCCTTGAGAAAGTCCAAGGACAGTGCTCAGGCCCTGAGCTCAAGCCCAGGACTGGCAAAAAAAAAATTCATGTTTATTGAAGACATGCAAAGTGCCAATATTTATCATCTTATTTTATCAAGCCTACCAGTTATTAATCATACTTACTATAGTCTCCATTCTATTTAAAATTTAGAAACTTTTTTTGCTGCTCCTTGGCCTGGCCACTGCCCCTAAGCTTCTTTTGCTCAAGGTTAGCACACTACCACTTGAGCCATAGTGCTACTTCCCACTTTTTCTGAGTAATTTACTGCAGAAAAGAGTCTCATAGACTTTTCTGCCCTGGCTGGCTTCAAATCATGATCCTCAGAGCTCAACTTCCTAAATAGCTAGAATTACAGGTGTGAGCTACCAGTACCCAGCTAAAAATTTGGCTTAATTATAGCAATGATCTTATATTTCTTAAAGGAAAAGTTAAGTATTATTAAGGATTCCACCATTACATTATCTATGCTAAAATCTAATAACCCATCTCAAAAAGCCATTATGAAGACTAGAGGATTTTCAAGTAGGAAAATATTATCACATAGAGAAAATAAAAACACTTGCCTTTGTGCATTGAGTCAGAATTTTATTTTTAATGTGTTTAATCAATCATCCTCTCCCTCTGTGAATTGGCTGAACAACCATATACTGAACATCTACTGTGTGCCAAAAACATGCTCTCCTTGATGACAGAGATATAGCAATGACTATGACAGCTTCAAACCCTGACCTAATGAGATTCAAAATATATATTAAAGAAATGCATGGTTTTATAAGTTTACAAGTGCCAATAAATGTTATGTCATATAAAGAACTTGGTGCAGATTCTACTTCATAATTAACCTTATCTGATATTGTAGCATGAGGACCCTTAAGTGATACTTTCTGCCTAAGAAATTTTGAATCTGATCATTAATTATGCCCTTTTAAATAGTTCAAGCTCCATAAATTTGGCAGAACTTGTCTATAGCAGTTGCTACTTTAAAAGTAGCACACTTAGCTGTCAAGGTAGTGAAGAGAATTATTAGGGCTTACCTTCAGTTCTGTAGGCTGGCCCAAACACCTCTGCACATAAGAGGAAGAGAACACAGAAAGAATTACCCAAGCATTTCTTTTGCCTAAATGATTATGTGATTTCCTATACTTTCATAATCACCCACCCTTGACCCCTATTTCAGGTAGATAAAACAGAAATGATTAGGTTATTCAGATGATTCATGTGGGTTAAAATTGTGTTGGCTGGAACAATAACACTATTCTTTTAAAGAGTTCACATTTTATTCCTTGCTATAAATAACAATTCAATTTTTAAAATATTGCATTTCAACACTACATTAAAGAAGACAGTAAAGCTCAATTCATTGGCCGATGGGTTGCTTTTGGCAATACAGGCTGGCCTTTGCTTGACCTATTTATTTGTACCTCACCTCTAGGATGAGTAAGAAGAATAAAAATTATGAATTAAGTTGATTGGTAAAGCCTAAATGAAAAGTGAAAATACAATAATTTCCAGTCTCAAAACTCGTAGACTGATTTGTCTTACCTAGTATCTTCTTCCAGAGTACTGAACACACAGATATACAGGGGGAAAAGAATAGACCAGAGAAACTCACCAGTAACATAGCTCAGTATCATCTAGCCAAGTCATGTTTCCTAACTTAAAACAGCAACCATTTAAGGGTGGAAAGAAAAGACAACCAAAGTCTCCTAACTGGAAAAACAATGTTTCCTTATTGCTATGAGAGCCAATACAGACTAGGAGAAGGCCTTTTTTTTCAAAAGTGACTACATTTCCTTCAATGGTCAGGTAGACAAGAGTAGAAGTACGTTCACATGAACAATGGGTTTCAGGATCCCACCACCAATTAACTTAATGCCAGAAAGTACAAAGTGAAGTCAAGAGAGCATTCCACATGACATTCCCACAGACAGAAATCAGCTATACTTGGTTGACCATGAGAAAGTTAACAATAACTCTCCCAGTATATGGTCCAAGATTGTCCACAGTATCAATGTTCGCAGAATGTCTTGATGAATTCCAAGTGACCACAGTATTCCAAGGCAGGATAACAATACTCCAGGTGGGATGACAATATTTCAGTGGCTTAGGGCATATCAAATAACTCACAATAATTGCTAAACCTAGCAGTCAGAACGTAAGCATTCTCCTGAGGTGTAAAAAAAAAGTAACAACAGGGAGAAATGAAGATTGTAATAGATGCTTAAGTTAGATTACTCTCAGAGCACAGAAAAATAAAGGATATATCAGCACAGAATCCGTGAGAAAAGGTCACAGAATTGTTAAACAGGCTACCACTATTACCAAGCAGAAAAGGAAAGGGCACAGTAGTATATTATTTTCATTCACAAGTCTCTAGTTACCAAGTTAATAACTTGGTACTAGAGAGAGGAACAAGTTTGTAGAAATATGAGGGTTCGGTAAAAAACGCAGACAGAGGTCATTTTAGCTATTAGCAGTTCTGAATGATTGGCAAGAGAAACAATACTAAGACTTCAGCTCAAGCAGGGATCAGTAAGCTTTCTGTTTAAAGGAGCAAATGACAAATACATTAAGATTTGTGGGCAATATAGTCTCTGTTAAAACTACTCAACTCTTGGGACCAGGACTTTGGCCTAGGAGAAGAGTGCTTGCCTACCATGCACAAAGACCAGGTTCGATTCCTCAGTACCACATACATAGAAAAAAAAAGCCAGAAGTGGTGTTGTGGCTCAAGTAGTAGAGCAATTGCCTTGAAAAAGTCCAAGGAGCGTGCTCAGGCCCTGAGTTCAAGTCCCAGAACTGGCCAAAAAGAAAAAAAAACTACTCAAACCTCAAATCCTGCCTACAGTGTGAAAGCAGTCAGAGACAAGGCAGGCCCTGGGCTAGTTTACCATATTGGCTATATGCAGTTTACTGGCAGTTCTCAAATTTCGGTGTGCCTCAGAATTCCTTTGGAGGGCTTGTTAAAACAGATACAGCTTATCTGTGGGGTCAAGGTGGAGACTGAGAATCTGCATTTCTAACAAGTATCTAAATGTTGCTGCTAGTCAGGTGGTGATTCCACACTTTGAGAACCACAGATTTAAATCTTACACACTAAAGGCAATGCTTACCCAACTAAGTTCATACCTGATTGGTCATAAACATTTGTTACTTAGGAAGTTCCAAACTTCAAGACCCAATAAGAATTAAAGACAAACAAGGGAAAGCACACTAGCTGAGATTCTGCTGCTTTGCTTTGACTTCATTATAAATTAATTACTGCCTCATCAATGTTGTTAAATAAACACAATTCACCCTCAAATCGCTTTATTCAATACTTTCACATTTCGATAATCTATAAAAAGACAAGAAGTATTAATGTCTGAAAATAAAGACAGGGGAAAGATTTAAAGACAGAGGATAATGATTCTTGCAAAATCAAAGAAAATCAATAGAGACTACTTCTAATTATAAGTGCTTCATTTGAATAAAGGTTAAAAAATTAAAAGGCAGTTTAAGGCTAACAAATTATGTCATTTCTATGAGAATGCCACAAAATTAATAATATAACTTATTAATACTCTCATTTCATAAGATGAAAAAACTAAGGATGAGCAAACCAAATGGTGAAGTTACATGATTAAAAAAATATTACCCTACATTTTCAAATCCAACTCACATCCCTTTTTAGGGCTATGTTCAGGTCTAGGTATGTTTCTTTATGAGGAAAATATTCTCACAAGATGTTTAAATCCATATTCATATTGTAACTCAAATTCTGAATCTGCCTAGGCAAGTCTAACCAAGAAGTCTGAATGTTAATCAGATGTAAATTTAAAGTTTTCTAAACTATTAGTGCAAGAAGGTCATAGATTGTGAGC
The DNA here is from genome assembly GCF_031878675.1 of Megascapheus bottae. Taxonomy (NCBI): domain Eukaryota; kingdom Metazoa; phylum Chordata; class Mammalia; order Rodentia; family Geomyidae; genus Megascapheus; species Megascapheus bottae. Next base: position 24,207,061 of record NC_143547.1, read on the forward strand.
TATGATCAGTAGTATAATAGAAGCTTCAACAACAAGAGAAATAATAATATAAAATAATCCAAAAAATGGAGCAGCAATGGATGCACCCTCTCCAGGTTTCCAAGCTTTTTACTTTTTATGCCATGAGGATAATGAAAGTGGTTTAATCTGAATAAATATTTACAAAAATAATCTTCACATTATGAATTTTTTTTATAAAATAGCATCACCTATAATATGTATGAATTGTAGAAACCTTTTTCCATTCTTTGCTAGCATGCCTTTAAAATATTATACTTTGATTATAATGTGAGATAATTACATTCTCACTCTAACTTGTAATCTGAATTTTCTGGTAGTATTTTTTTTCAAATTTACATTACATACAGTTTTTATAAGTCTTCATAAAACAGCTTCCTGTTTATTTTACAAGTATGTAATTGTTTTACATGTGACTTGTTAAAATGATAATCACAAATTCAATGTCATATTATACTACTAGGACAAAAACCCAGTTAACATGACATTAAGCCTTAAGAAAACCGATAGAGATTTTTACATAAAGTCTGACAATTCTGCTTTCAAACTAATGGCTCAAATAGATGTCAGCAAAAACTTCTAACCTAAATAATGTGGTATAAATAATACTTCCCAAATATTATCATAGGAAAAGATACCTTTTACTGTCCTCTGCAGCTAACCTTAAAAGTATTTTATATAGAAACAGCATAGACCTCTCAATACCAATGGCATCATTCTTGTACCTGATAAGATAATGTGAATAAATGTTGTTCTATGGATTTAGGTACTTTTAGGTTCCATGCCCAATCTTCTCAGACTACAACTTTAGGGCCATTGTATCTCATTTTGTCCACTGATAAAATACAGAAAAATTTGTCAATAAAAGCTGGGGGCGTTTGCATAAAAGAGTATCATAAAAATGTATATATCCTGTGTGTAGCTGTGTCTTAAGCATATAATCTGAGATTTTCCTTCTCTAGGCCCGGAAATTTCACATTATGAACAGTTAATCTATCAAGTGTCCAAGTGAAAAAGCAAAATGCAAACTTCTTTTTTTACATAAGCTTTGGAGCTTTTCACAGGACTGGAAAATTATAGAACAAACTTTCAAATTATAGAAGAATGTAAACTGAAAAAAAAGCAGCTAAGTTTTAGTAAAAACCACGAAGTGCTCTTAAATATATTTTAAAATGTCTGTGAGATTTTTAAATTTTCCCTACCTGCATTCTGCTTTCTTTTAAAATGAGGAAACAGGCCCCCAGAAGATTCAGATATCTGAGCAAAGACTGATAAATCACTTCCTTCTTAAACATCTCCCCAACACACTCTCTGGTTTCCTTACTTAAGACACTTATTCAGCAACTGCTAGATTATTTACTATGTGTTGGTGACTGAACTACACAAAGAATAAGCATGTAAAGAAGTAAGTTGTAACTTATGCCTTATCAGTCAATATGTTCAGTCTAGATTCAGTCTAGATTTAATTGCCATATTTTCTCACAGAGAGTTCCTTGAGACTAGAAAACCCAAGTGTTTGGTGAATAATTGTGACCATCAAAATAATAACAGCTTTTAGATATTTTCCATAGTCCTTGTTATTTGATCCTCACAGCAACCCTGCTGTGGTATATACTATTATAGTATATACTATACTACACAGATAAGCAGAGGCACAAAGAGGTAAACTAGAAATGAAGAAACTAAATGGACAATCAAACATATGTTAGCATCACTAACATTTTTACACACATAGAAGAAAGAATGCTCATTTCAACCTATTATTTATGTAATGGAGCCTGTGTTTGGCACCAAGAAAGTACACATTTGGAAATTGTTGAAATGTATGTGCTATAAGTACATTTGAGTGTCTCAGAGCCAATATACAAATAAAAAAATACTTAGGCTATACTTTGTAATCACTAGTCCATGTAAATGGTTTGTGAAGCAGCTATCATTCCTTCTATAAACAAGAAGAAAATGATCACATTGTGCCCTTAGTTACCATATCGGATCTCTGGGGGCTTTCACACAAATGACAAAACAATGGTGGTCCACATATTCTAAGAGAATTATATACTATGGTCTGAAAGTATATGCTGTTTCCTGCAAACACAAGTCAGACTACATAAAATAGTAATGAAATAGTGGGGACCTAGCAGAGCTAGAAGTATGTGAAATGGAATTAATAACATCATTTTATTTAATAAACGTTAAAGTCTACATATGGTTGAATGGTAGTACTTCCATCCCAGATTTAAGTATACCTAAATACTCTAAATTCAAGGTCTAAAGACAAAATGCAGACTCCACCTATATGTCTTAAATATCACCAAATGATAAAAAGAGGCGGATTAAACATTCTCATGTGTAACCACATAAAAAGTCACAATAGTAACTATAAAGCAAAAAAAAAGTTAAAGAAAAAGCAATCAAGGGCCAGGAGTTTGGCCTAGTAGTAGAGTGCTTGCTTAGTGTGCACAAACACCCGGGTCTGACTCCTCAGTACCACATATACATAGAAAAAACCAGAAATAGTGCTGTGGCCCAAGCGGTAGAGCTCTAGCCTTGAGAAAGTCCAAGAACAGTGTTCAGGCCCTGAGTTTAGGCCCAGGACTGGCAAAAAAAAGTGATCAAGATTATTAACAAGAAAAAAAGTGCAAGAGCTCAAGGTGAAGTGAAATAGCATACATTTATATAAAAAATTGGCTTAAGTGCAATAAAGTAATCATGTTCTGTTGTGAATAGGCACATACAACTGAATAAAGCCAATGAAGTAATTTAATTAGTAGAGGAAAAAAATGAGAAAGGGAGAAGAGTGTACTAGTCTCAGCCAACCAGGGCAAAAACCTCTGATACAAGAATCAAGCTTCATATTATGGAAGAGTTTAAAAAATGTGTGACAAGTACCTAAGAACTAATGAGAAAGGGTATCAATGTATGTGAAGTAATGCACCCTCTATCTGGTGAATATAATGTAACCCTTCTATTAATTACAATAAAAATATGTGGAAAATTTGAATATTTAATTATTTTACTTCATGAAAGGTGTTCATTTAATTGATAGTCATTTATAAAATAGGCATAACAATGACCCAAATTTTGGATAACCAAATGATTTTACCTAAAAGCCATTCATTAAAGTCTATAGAATCATGGTTATGGTGAAAAAGAAATATACACCTTTCTTTGTCCTAAGTATGTTCACTTTTAGATTCAGATATTATAAAATTACCAAAATGCACAGAAATGAAACCAGAACTCAACTTTTCAGACATACCACAAATTGAGTATTAAACATTCTACTCATTTTATTTTATTTTATTTTATTTGCCAATCCTGGGGCTTGAATTCAGAGCGTGGGCACTGTCCTTACCTTTCTCAAGGCTAGTGCTCTACCACTGGCTAGTGCACTACCTCTTCTGGCTTTTCTGTGTATGTGGTATCAAGGAATTGAACCCAGGGCTTCATGCATAGTAGGTGAGCACTCTATCTCTAGGCTACATCCCCAGCCTATACTCATTTTAGTAGGGGCTTTAAATTGCTTCTATGTTATAGTCATGCCTTTTCTTTGTCCTCAATATGTTGGCATTTTACATTATTGATGTTCTCCCCTTTGAAACACCTGCTATCCTGATTCTTCTGAGTTACACTCCAAATGACAATCCCCAGATCAGTCAAGCCCTAAGGACGCACTCAGTTTCACTTCCATACAGATCATTCTCAAACCATAACTGCCATTCCATATATCTCATTCCACTTCTAGTCTGGACCGGCACTAACTAGACCAGCACCATCCAACAAAGAAATGACTTGTACCCAATCCAAAATCAAAGCTACCAATTCATACCATGGAAGTCTAGGTCACAAAGAGTCACATACAGTCTTTCTGTCCTATAGAAAGATTTTTGGACAGCTGGGTACCAGTGGTTCATACCTACAGTCCTAACTTACTCAAAACATTAAGATCGGAAAGATGGTGGTCCTAGGCCAGCCACAACAGAAAAAAAACCGCAAAACTCAATCTCCTATTAACCAGCAAAAAAGGTGCCTGGAGATGTGGCTCATGTGGTACAGTGCTAGCATAGACAAGAAAGTTGAACAAACATAAAGTCCTGAATTCAGGACCCAGAACCAGCAAAGAAAAATACTGCTAGATATACTATTTTTAATGCAAAATGAATATTCCAATGTAGTATACAAATATGATCTCATTATGGTTTTTAAGCAAGTAGCTTCCAGAAATAATATATACAAGAAATTGAACAATACTTGTAGAGAATTGGGAAAGAGATTTGAGACAGTGGAGGTAATCACTATTTACCTTTATAACATCTACATTTTAAAATTTACAATATCTATCATTTTATGACTCCATAAAACTAGTTAGTAGTAAAATGTGATAAATCTCAAAATTGAAAATGTACATTCATTTGAATTCACCTCAGTTTCAGAAATGAAATCTTTCCAGTAGAGAAAGTTAGACAGATTCCTTATACTGATGTGGGCTCTACAATCAGTAGCAACACAGTGGCCCCTGGAGAGAAAAGCATCTTAAATCCAGTAGTATAAATCCAGAGCCATATTTGGTGGCTCCAAAATCTGCATTATCAGTTTTAAAAAACTGCCCCTACCCCCAGATGTCAAAGCAGCACACAACCCATCAGCTTGCTGACAGGGATCAGGTACCTGTTCTTAAGTGGTAACTCAGTCATTTGATTAAATGTGCAATGCTGTTTGACAGCTGAGATGCTCAAATTCAGAAGCTGTGAGTCAGTATATAGTTTTCAGACTCAGCCCAATTTCAGTGCTTTTACTACAGGATATAGGAATAACTACCCTCATAGAAATAACTCACCCCCAACAAACACCTATCTCTGAAAACCACACTACATCTAGCTTGGTACTTTGGGAGTAATTATTTTATTTTTTCTGCTGGGGTAGAGGAATTTGGAAAAAAGACTGGAAAAGTAAAAGGAACAGAGAAAGTTCTAAAACCAGTTATATTCTGCATAGATGGCCAAGTTTCCATATTTCAAATACTAAAGAACACATTGATAGTTGGTTAGTTTGGTGACAAAGGCAGATATTTCATTAAACAGAAAAGCGAAAGAAATCAGCAAAAGAATGGGTCCTCTTCTGAAAGGGTGAGAAATGTAAATAGATAGTTGAACAATAAAAAAAAATGCAGTAGCCAGGCAGTGGCTCACCCCTATAATCCTAGCTACTCAGGAGGCTGAGATCTGAGGATCTCAAAGCCAGCCCAGGCACTAAAGAATTAACCACTAGAAAACAGGAAAGTAGGACTTTGGCTCCAGAGGTAAGGTGAGATAGACTTGAGTTGAACAGCTCAGGGACAGAGCCCAGGCCGAGTTCAAGTCTCATGACCCACAAAAAAAATTGCAGTAAAAATAAATAACTTTGAAAATTAAGATGAGTACAAAAAAGTCAATGCAGTATTTTTTTCTGGGTCATGGGGCTTGAACTCTTCATCTCAAGGCTACCACACTATCCCAGGACCTGGGCATTGTCCCAGAGCTCTTCAGCTCAAGGCTAGCACCCTAACCTTGAGCCAAGCCTCACTTCCCCTTTTTTGGAGGCTAGGTGGAGATGAGAGTCTCAGGTCCTTTTGTGCCCAGGCTGGGTCTGAATCTTGATCCTTAGATCTCAGCCTCCTGAGTAGCTAGGATACAGATGTGAGCCACTGTACCTGGCTTCAATGCAGTATTTTTACAACTTGAATCAGAAGGCAACAAGATGACTTTAAAACCAACTAGAATTTTAAGCAAATTACCCCTTTTTATTGTTGGGATACTGTATAGAGGTTACAGTTACATTTATCTGTCAAGTAGTAGATGCATTACTTCTCGCACCTTGATACCTACCCCTTCTCATGTTTTTTTCTCCATATCCCCTCTCCCACACCCTCCCAATCATCTTCTTTCCCTCCTTCTTGAACTCAGTGTGCTCTGCAAATAAGTAAAATTAAATGAGACAATATACACTCAAAATGCCTGACATTAGAAAGCAAATTATCTTTATAAAGCAGCAGCCACTAAGCGTGTGTGTGTGTGTGTGTGTGTGTGTGTGTGTGTGTGTGTGTGTGGTGTGTATATTTAATATGTAAGCAATCTTATGACAAAGTTAATTTAAACATAAGTGTCATCACATTTAAATATGAAAACATTCACAAAAGTGTAACAATTCAAGCAAATCTCAAAAAGTGAGGTATAAGTTGGGTTCCAGTGGTTCAGAGATCTGAGGATCATGGTTCAAAGCCAGCTTAGGCAGGAAAGCCCATGAGATTCTTGTCCCCACTTAACCACCAAAAAGTGAGAAGTGGAGCTATGGCTAAAGTAGTAGTGTCAGCTTTAAGCACAAAAGTTCAGGGACAGCACCCAGGCCTCAAGTTCAAGCCAAGGACTGGTATGGAAAAAAAGTGTGGTATATCTACTTTTACTTGTTGATTATAGCTACAATTAGAATTAGAAGCATTTTTCACGAAAGGAAATATACAGTAACAAATAGAAGGGACAACACAAATACTATTCATCACATGAAACTGCTGTGGATTTAAGAAAAAAATGGAAGACAGCGCAAGTGGCTCACACGTGTAATTCCACTCAGGAGGCTGAGATCTGAGGATCATGAGAAAAGTCCCTGTGAGACTCTTGTACCCAATTAACCACTCAAAAACCAGAAGTAGCGCTGTGGCTCAAAGTGGTACAGTGCTAGCCTTGAGTAGAAGAGCTTTGAAACAGTGCCTAGGCACTGAGTTCAAGTCCCATAACCAACAAAAAATGGAGAAGGATGAATGTATATGTCAAATATATGTAAGCATGTCATAAGAAGTATTTAGGAAGACAATTTGCAAATGCCACCTTCTAAAGCAATCTGGAAAAAGAGCCCTATAAACAATTGATAGCTAACTCCCTTCCCCAACAATTCCACCAATCAAATTCCATCATCTGGAATCAGCATTGTCTCTCTACTCCCAAAAAGGCCTGTAGGAATCCAAATCCTGTGTCTAACCGGTTTTTCCTCTGTATAAATATAGCTGAACCCCACTGGCTTGGAGTCTCCAGGTTCCCAACAATTCAGCTGGTGATTGTGTTTCATTTACCTTTCTACATTGGCTGTCACAGTGACTACTCACTCTTTTCATGGAACACTACCCATTTCTGAAAAATTCTCAGTTCATTCAGGTTCACACTTGACCTTTTCCTAGTATCAAAAAATTGCTTACCTACAATGTCTGGGTAAAATTTCCAGGAAAGAATCAACAACAGCACGTAACAGTATTCCTGTAGCACTAGAAACCCAAATCACTAAGCCAATTAAAACATGTGGAAACAGCAATTATTAGTATAAATTAGTGAAGCTGATTTTTTTTCTATGTTGAATTATATACTTTACATACTATGATTCCAGTATTTACATAAGGGCTGCACTTAATTTGATTCTTTGGCAAACAGCATAACTGGACTCACAAATGTGTACTCTAAAGTATACAAGCAACTTAACCGCTGACATTTAATAGAGTGTATGTGAAAACACAATCCATACTAAACTGATAAATTTCTTAATATTAAGTTAAGCCATTACAGTGAAAAGCCAGCAACTGTTCTTGAAGCAATACTTGTTTTGTGTTGTTCTAAACATCACACAATCTCCATGTTAGTATTAGATGAGTGTCATAAATCAATGTGAGTCTTAAAAGGACCAAGAAATCGAAGCCAAACATAGATAGAAACTAAATTTTTATACAATGAGGTTCAAAAACATAAGTGCACAGAAGACAAAAAACTGTGTTTTGGTCTAGTAGCTTCAATATCTTCAAAAAAACATTTATTCTACCTTATCAAAATTGTAATCTTCTGAAAAGCCAGTCCCTAAATACTATATCCATCATCTAAGTTTTAAACTAATGACTCTCAATCATAGCTATACATGAGAATCATTTAGCTTAAAAATTACCAGTGACATGACCCACTCCCAGAGATTCTGGCCTCATTGCTCTAACACAGATCTCTGGCACTGATTCTTTTGAAAAATCTCCTCTGGTCATTTTAATATATGCAGCCTGGTGGAGAACTATCAATTTAAACTAATGCAGCCTTTTGAGACAATATTCTAAGGTTGATAAACATGCTTTTTGCCTTTTAATGAGGTTTTCTTTAAACCCCCTCAATTCATTCCACTGCCAATACGTAAGTGTTACACTACAGATAGTGTGGTAAGTAATGAAGAAAGATGTATATGATCCACTACCTGCCCTCAAGAAGCTCCCTATTAGCTAGGTAGAGAGACACATAAATAACTAACTGTAATTAAATATGGTAAGTGCTCTGGAGGTGTAAGCAAATACAGCAAGCCTCACAAACTGGCATGTTATCCTTGAGCAAGGTTCATGCTGCATCATTCCGATTTTAGTCTATGGTCTAGAAGCACAGGAAATTCAAAAGTTACAAGTTGTGGTCTATCCAAAATACTAGTACAAATATTCAGCCTACATAAGGTGAAAACGGTGAGTATCTTGTGCTTCTCTTTCACAAAAACTACTGTGCTAGAAAGCTGGCATTTTTCTGTTTAATTTGGATGAATTATCTTAAAATTTCCTTCATGTAATATTACTGATTATACATTTAACTACAAAATTGTAAATTTGTAAAAGCTAAAATAAATGGCTATGATATAAAAATGAGTCATTATCCTATATTTGCACAATACCTTACATATCCAGTAATTGCTGTCTTTGCTAAGACAAATAGTTTGGGGATTATGAAAAGGTCCTATTACTGGAGATTTGTTCAGTAAGTTGAAATATATTATATGAAAATTTTTTGGAAACAAAAGGCATTCAAAAGAGTTTCTTCAAGACTGTCAAAAATAAAAAACACAGGGGATGAGAGTTTTACTTTTTTAAAAAAAAAGAAATGGCATCCTCCCAGTCGTTATAATTAATCAGATACATGGTTCTCTGAAAGATAATTCTAACAAGGATAAAGGCTGAAACTACTAGAAAGAAAATACATTCCAAATAATAATCTACTTCAAAACCTCTTTGCCTGAATTTCTTCTTCTCACTGAAGCATCTATATTCCTTTACACCAAGCAAAGCTTAGTACATAGTGGATGCACTAGTGAGTAGGTGAATAGGTAGGTAGGGGAGTAAGTGGGTGGCAAATTAGTCTTGAAAAGTGAAATGCATTTTAAAGTGTCTTAGTAAAATTTAAATCTATTAAATTAAAATTTAAACCTAAGACCTGGCAGTTAAAAATCATGATATTAATTTGATATAATACAAAATTGAAATTCTATAGATATTGGATAGAAATTAACAAAAAGGTTTTCAGTACAATTGAAGATCTTTGTGGCCTTTCTGTCTAAATCCATAATTGCACAAATTCTAAGTTAAACGTATGCTGTCAAGATCCCTGAAAGAAAATCTCAAATGCATTTCAAATTCAGGATCAATATATACTGAGACAATTTACCGGAGAAACCTTCAACCTTTACACAGGGTGAGAAACACTATCATTATATTCTTTAACACAAAGGCTATGTTGCATTCATTATTTCACATAGAATGGCATGTTCTAAATGGCACTGACCAAGTCAGATTTTGTAGGATGTGAATGAATTTTTCACAGTTCATAGTAGTGAAGCTAGCTATAGAATAACTATCATCACAAAATTAGCTTGCTCTCCCTCACTGTGCAGCTGTGAAACAACGGAAGAGATGAATTTAATTCTGTACCAGGAGTGCTTCCTTGAAAATTTTCTATCAATTATAAGTCAGCAAAATTCTGATTGTGTTAACATGATGCTGACCATTTTCAAGAGCCAAAGTGATCACATTATTACCCTTCCTGACCTTAAGGAATCAGAACCAGTCACCAAAATTTATTCAATAAGGGTTACTTTCTATCATCACAAAAAATTAACATTTTAATCTCACATTTTCCAGTTATGACTTTGCTGGCTCATTTACATCAGCTACAACTAAGACAAAACAAATACCACTCACTCACACAGACAGCTATTTAGGGGCTTTGGGGAAATACCTAATTTCCCTTCACTGGGAGCTCCCAACAATGATGAAACCAAAGAGATTTTTGCTACATTTTTCTCTGTATAACTGTGTCATTCAAATGTGGCTACTGAGCACTTGAAATGTGGTCAGTCCTACTGAGGGACTGGATTCTGGATTCTATTTGATTTTAATTAAATTTAAATGCAAAAAAGAAATAACTGAGTTTGGCTATTGTAAAACTTTTAGGTACGTTTGGAGCAACTTGAGTATGTGAATATACTTTTGCACATGCAAATTTTATGAAACCTAAATACAGATCAAGTATTTCTGGGGAAATTTTAGCCTAGCGTCAGAATTGTGATGTGCTGTCAGTGTACAATGCACACTGGATTTCAAAGATTCAGAATTAAAAAACATGCAATAGCTCAACATTTTCTTTTTGCTTATTACACAGTGAAATGATAATAGGATCTGTGGGGTTAAAGAAAATATTTTATTAAAATTAATTGTACCTATTTGTTTTAAATCTACTGAAAATATTTAAATTACATATGTGGTTCTCATTATAATACCTTTTGGACAGCGCTGGGTTTAGGGCACCTCCAGAACGACTTAAGCAGACACATTTACATCTCCTCCCAACAGACAGACTGGACACAGAACAATAGGGGCAAGGAGTAACATGTCCTCGTAGTAATTGGGTCTGAGTAAAGTGTGGAGCAAGCTACTATCCACAATTTCACCATGTGAGGCAACACTGTAATACCTCAATGTGGAAGAAAAAAATGAGTTATCAGCACTCAAATAAATTGCAATTGAGTACCGCAGACAACTTAAAAGACATAGAGCCAACTGTTCTAAGGTCTTCATTTTATTTTCCAGCTGCGGATCTTAAAATAGACAATAAAGCACAGCTTCCAAAAAGAGGTAAAATACCCCAAATGGTAGCTATTAAATGAGCGAAATTTGCCCCTAAATCTTATCTCAACTTCCAAAGCCACAGCATACACGCTGAGCTAGGAAATCAACTTCAGCTTGCCAGCATTTCCCTCACAAGCAAATTAACAGGATTGTGCACTTGGAATATTGTTTGACAAGAATGAAAAGGAAACTATTCAAAACAGATTTAAGGAATGGACAATTAGATGAGGAACTGCAGATTCAATTCTCAATCAGCACTGTGATTAATCTGATTCCCTGCTTTTCCCTAGAGTAATTATACAACACAGATGAAAGGATGAGCATTTGGACTGTCAGTTCTGTATTCTAGACCAGCTCGGTGACTCAAAGCAGACGGCTCTACCACGCTAACCACCATCCCAACAACAGTGGAAGGGAGCCTCCAGCACTGATTGAACAGTCATTGCATAACGAGGTATTAAAAATTCGGGTGTCCCCAACTCTTTCTACGTCCATCAACACCAGGTGAGAAATCTACTGGAACTGGACGCCAACCCCTTGGAAATGACCCCTTCCAATCCGGACATGGGGTGAACACAAAGGCATCTGTCTAATATCTTGCACAATAGACACACACCCCACAATTAGAATCCTTAGACGCTCTTGATCCTTCTCTCTCTCTCTCTCTCTCTCTCTCTCTCTCTCTCTCTCTCTCTCTCTCTCTCTCTCTCTCTCTCTCTCCACAAGCAAATGAAATATACGATGCTCTTTTCGTGAAAGGTCTATGATATATGTAAGGTAACAATAACCCCAAGTGTTCCTAGGAAGAAGCAACTATAAAAAAAAATCAGTTCTGCCACGTCCCTGTGCAACCGTCAGATAAAATGAAGGCAGCCAGCCCTACGCCTTACGGGGTGGCCGACCTCGGCTCCTTGGCCTCAATGCATCGTTGGGAACCCCCAGACCCCCTCCTGGCAAGAGATCCAGGTACACGTCTATAAATACTCCAGGGTGAAGAGGACGAGGAAGGCAGCAGGGAGGGAGGGTGGGAGGGCAGGGGGCAGGCCCGGAGCGGGTACGGGAGGACCCAGACATCATTGAAATACATTTTTCCACAGTCCCGCTCCCTCGCGTGGACACTCACTTGCCGATCACCTCGCACAGCTCGTACACATCCTCGAACAGCACGTCGTCGTCGGCCATGGTCCGGAGGGGACAGCGGCCGCAGCGTGGAGGGCTTCAAAAACCGGGGTGGGGGGCGCCCAAGAGCTCAGTGCCCAGCTCTGGGCTTGCCTTCTCCCCGCAGGAACTGCGAACCCTCGGTGCTGAGGACGACTGAGAGGGGCCGCGAGGGCCCAAGACTGCAGCGCCTTCCTCTGCGGGCGACCGCCCCGGCGCGGGCGGCGGGGCCGGGGCGTGTGAGCGAGGGCGGCCCGGGCCTGGCGCCGCCCGCCCGCCCGCTGCTCCTCGCGCTGCTCGGGCCGCGCTGCTGCTTGTGCGGACCCTCTGGGACCGCGCGGTTCTGCACTCTCCTCTCGTCAGCCCGCGCGGGCTGCGAGGCCGCGACCGCTCCCTCTGCCCGAGGACAGCTCCGATGTGGCGCGGGGCAGCTCGGGCTACAAGGGGGGCCGCGGCAGGACCATGGAGGGAGGATCACCGCGGAGGGAGGTGGCGGCGGCAGATCGGCGCCGGGGACCAGGAGGCGGCGGCAGAGACGCTCCCTCCTCTTTCTCCTCCTCCCACTGCCGCCGCCTGCCAGCCCGCCCGTCTGAAAGTGGGAGGGGGATTCGCAGAACTAGCACTCAGTAAGGGTTGGAGCCTCAGCCGCCGCCTTCAGCTCCTCCCCTCAGACTTAGCCCCGCGCACCCACCTCGCGCATACATGCCCTCCTCCCACTTCAGCCCTCGCGGCTGCCAGATCCACAGGCCCCGCCCGCTCCAGCCCAAAGGGAGGTGGTGCCCATGGATGCAGGGAGGGGTAGGACTAGCGAGCTTGATAGCGCATGCGTGCGGTGTCAACTACGTCACAGTGAATGGGCGGGCTTCTGGAATCTAGAGGGCGCTGGGGGTTGGCAAGTGGGGTGCGCGGGCTGCAGCTGCTAAGGCGGGGCTGTCGGAGTTCATCGCCTCCCAGCCCAGCTTCGACTAAGCTGTGAAAGAAACCAGAGACAAAAGGTCCATGAACACACACACACACACACACACACACACACACACACACACACACACACACACACACACACACACACACACGTTCTTCGACGTGATCCTCTGAACTCCGGCCGCTCTCCTCCTTCTTTTGTAATCGTGGGAAGCTGGTCCCAGTTTTTGCTGCGGGGTGTGAGGGGGGGAGGCAAGGAAAGGGTGGTAATGAATGGGAAAGCAAAAGGAGATGCGGAGAGACTGTCGCTCAAGACCGTGCTTGGCGGCGGATTCTTTTAGAGCCAAACTCGTCATTCCTTAGTGAAGATGAGGGCTAGGGGAATTGAATTGTCTGGAAAATACAAGAACCATACAAACAAAAATAAAACTCTAGGAAGGTGTACATGAACAAACACAGCCTAAAGACTAGCTTCTCCCGCGTTCTACCCCAGACTCAACAAATACCTGGACAGCGTGTAGCTTTGCTAGAGACAATCAGGAAGGCAGTCCCATTATATATTTGTCCCCAGGCCCCCATTACCAACTTTGCTTTCCCTGTAAACGTTCAACTCATCAGGAGAAAAATGAAACACGGAGAAGTGGATGCATAGGGATAGCCAAGGGAGGGAGGTTGTGGGTGTTGCCGCTGTACTACATTGCATTCAGCATGAAGATTTCTGTTCAACTGAGCATGTGCAGAATGAGCCAACGCCATCAGGTATATGCCTCAATTGAAGACCAATAAAAAGAAAAGTCTTTGTTCCTCCACACAGCAAAGTGCCCAATTAGTTCATATGTCGACTTCCAGAAATTACCTGGTAAAATTTTCAGTGTGGTTAAAAAAAAAATAATAATAAATAAATACTATGTACCAAAGTAGAGGGGCAGGGTAGAGGCTATTTTCAGGAATGTCTCCTGCAAACCCTTTGACCACTCCTTCATGAAGCTGAGAGACTTACTAGTTAAGGATTAGGTACTAAGCCTTTTGTTAAAAGATACAACTAGGAAAATATAATTGCACAAGATTTTCCTTCTCTCATGAAAGGGGCTTCATTTTCTGAGAGCCATCACCTTCTTGAAGGATCCAATAATTTTTTCCCCTTAAGGTGACATATCTACATCTCACATAATCAACAAAGCTTCACTCCATTCTACCCTGAAGTGCTCAGCAACCCTCACTAGTCACCTTGTCAGCTTCACCTTCCTTTCTCCAGCCCATGTCTGAGCTGTGTCAGGGCTTGTCTACTTTATTTTGGGGTTTATCTTTCACAAGGATCTCTACTCAAGAGGTAGAAAAGGAAAATTATAAAATAAAACAGAAAAGAAATTCAGGGTGAGCGAAAAAAGGCAACTGCAAAGAATAAGTGTGCTCTGCAGACGGTTTAGATCTGCTGTCTTTGGGGTCTACTAGTCCAACTCCCTCACCTGCAGGTGTAATATACATATACATATACATATACATATACATATACATATACATATACATATGATAGTCGATCTTTCAAGAGCCATCCACCCCTCTACTACTGAGTAGCAGTTGTGGATATGACATGTAATTATAAACATCTAAGCTGGAGAGGTGGGCCCTGCTTCATTAAATCAATCAATACAAACCTCTTGCCATAATGATTAGCCTAAAATATCAGCGCTTGGCATCCTCTGGTGGGTCCTTGAATCATTTAAGGTTTTCCAGGTAGCATCAAGCACAAGACTTTCCCTCCACCAATTCAAATGTTGATCTCCCAGCTACTTTGGTGGAATTTAGACACAGAAGTTCTTTGCAAGTCACATCCCTCAGAAATTGTGCTATGGATGATGGCAAATAGAAAAGTCATGCTGTCTCTAGATCTAAAATAACCAAAATTTAAAAATGAACTTAATTCTTTTTTTCTTTAAGAATAATCCAGTGCTTGTGCCCCAATGTAAATGATCATGTCAATAATTCAGATCTGTTTTACTTTCCACAAAGGAAATGTTAAAGTAACTAGATATAGCCTTAGGAATAGCTGAATATTCTACTAACAATAGTTTAAACAAATGGAGGTGATGTCTTTTTGATAGAGCAAATAATTTGGAGATGGTTGGTTACTAACTTTGGATCAGCTACTTCACTGCATCATCAGTGACTTCGATTTGTTCTAAGAGAAGGATATGAGGAATGGGCTTCAACAACCAAGCAGCAGTGTATCTTATACTAGGAAAATTACCAGTTATCCTCATCATTATGTAGATGTGCCTTTCATGTATCAGTGATAAGCCTTAAAACAATTTGAAAACATCTAAAGACCCATAAAGATGCAGTGAGTGCTTCACAAATTTGATCCACAGATGCCAGTGCAAATCTTCAATGATTGAATGTCTTCACATTTGCAATAGACATTCTCTGGTTGTTCCAATGTAATCTCAGCATAATAGATACAGAAAGGGGAAATATACCTCCAAGTAACATTTGGGAAATGACATCATAGAAATCAGTATGACATGGAGCTAATTTATACAAGTTAGAGTTAAGTCGTACTCTATAGTATGATTGTTTAAGCATAGCAAATATCATAGGATTCATGAATCAAAACTATTGCTTTATGATATAAACAGGGCACCCTAAGCTCTCATGAAAGACACTGTATCTCTATAGAAAAAGCTAAGGATATTACCCCTACCTGCCAACATATGGTTGCGTGCAAGGTATCTGTTTTATAGTCATTCACTAAATGCCTATAGAAGTCCCTGGAGCTACAGGTACACATAAAACAAGCTTGATAAAACAAGCTTGGTCCCTTTCTCTCTCCAAGCTTTATTCTAAAAGAACGCAAAGATAAGGGAAATGATTCCAAGGAAGAGTAATAGTCCTTAGGGTTTGGAAGTAGGGGAAAACAAATCATGAGAGTCCTGTGAGTCAGAGAAGGCACAATTGAAGAAATACTTAGACTGAAAAAGTATCAAAAGGAGTTGGGCCCAGTGGAGTCTAGATAGTTTAGCTTAATCTATTCAAAAATGAGCAAGAATATGTTCTTTATGGAAGAAGAGCATCTTCTATTGGAAAAGCCCTGAGTCGTTCCTGGGTCCCAAGATGTAGGAGGAAAGAGGTCAGAGACTGTTAGAGAAACAGGTAGGGGCCAGATCATAAAACATTTCAAACACCACATTAAAGGGTGTGTCCATTGAAAAACTGCCAGTTTCACTGGCACTAGAGTCTGATGTAAGACTGGGTCCTCCTACCCTCGTGAATGAGTGGAATTCTACTTTTAAGCAGTTCTTCCCTTTGCACTCAGTGCATGCTGGACTCTCTCTTGGAGACTTTTAAAACTGCATATACTCCAGTTGCAAATACAAAATACTTTGAATGATCTTAGCCGAGTCTTTGGGTAACACCCTTCAAATCCTCTCTGCTTCCTTCCACCATTTCTGTGTGCCCCACCCCAACTTCAGCAAAGTTTTACTTCCAAAGTCCATGCCTGTAACATCAGAAGACTTTCCAGAATCTTCTGGAATCATTTTGCAACCTGGAACTGTCTGGGAGTTTAAGTCTCTATCCCCACCCCTCCCTCACCCCCCAACCACAAACTGGCTGTTAGCTATTAGCCAATGACTGATAGTACAGGAATGTGAAAGCATAGTTCCCTTGATTGGGGACAAAGGGACAATTCCTTACACTCCAGAGCTCCCCTGGGAGATCAACCTGTCTTTTACAGGACTCAGTCTGAAATCACACCCTTTCTTGGCTCTCTCCTTTTTCCTTCCTACTTCTTCCTTTCTCTAACAGATTTCTCCTGGGCACACTTCCTTCATAAATCACTTGTTCATGAATCCTTCATGGAAATCAGCTTTGGAGGAGCCCAACCTAAGGCAACTGCATCAAAAATACCTGGGAACTGGTGAAATAAACATTACAAATTTGAATTCTTCAGTCAGAACCAAGATCTGCTAAATCTTAATCTCCTGCAGCACATCACAGGGATCCGCATTTGTATAGGCTCCTCAAATAAATTGTGTACACTTAAAATTGGGGATCTCTATCTGCTGGGCACAGGTGGCTCACACTTGTAATCCTAGCTACTCAGAAGGCTGAGATCTAAGGATCACGGTTCAAACTAGCTCCGGAACAAAAAGTCCTTGAGATTCTTATCTCCAATTAACCTACAGAAAACCAGAAGTGATGCTGTGGCTCTAGTGGTAGAGCTCTAGCCTTGAGCTGAAGAGTTCAGGGATAATGTCCAGACCCAGAGTTCAAGTTCCACAACTGACCCCCTCCCCTAAGAAAAGAATGTCTATCCTACCCCTGATTATTTTCTGATGGTGGGGGAGCCAAGGCTTGTTGTGACATCATCCCTACAGTGCAAAAGTTATAAGAAATTCAGGAGGCCAGGTATGGTGTTTCACACTTGTAATCTCAGCTACTTAGAAGGCAAAGATATGGAGGCTCATGAGTTAAGGCCATTCCTGGAACAAATTAGTGAGACCTCATCTCATCAAATAAGCCCCTTGTGGTAATATAAACTTCCCCCATGCAGCTATGTGGAAAGTGTAAGTAGGAGGATTGTGTTCTTAGGCCAGCCTGGACAAAATCAAGAGACCTTATCTGAAAAATAAAGCAAAATGGGCAACAGGTATGGCTCCACTAGTGGAGTGATTGTCTAAAAGGAAAACAAAAAAAACAAAGCTCAGCACCACCAAAAAAGGAAGAAATAAAGAGAGAGAGAGGGGGGGGGAGAGAGAGAGAGAGAAACAGAGAGAGAGGGAGAGAGAGAGAGGGAGAGAGAGAGAGGAGATAGAAAGGAGAGAAAGAAAGAAATGGAAAGGAAAAAAGAAAGAAACACAAAAGTATGCTCTATGGATTAGTGGAGGCCCTGAGTACAAATGTGTTCCCCACCCAATGTAAATCCTATATCAATGATTCAAGCCCTATAAACCTCTGTCTAAAGATTCACATTACCCTTCTTCCTTTAGGAACAATATTGCCTTTGAAAACAAAAGGATGTCAATATATACTGAACATGTTGCTGAAGAATTAACCAGAAGATATCCATTTACTGAGCCCCTGAGAAGCACAATTACTTGCTAGCCTTTTGTGAGCACTCAACTCATGCTAGTAAGGAACTCTTTTATTCAAAATTCTTTTGGTTACAAGCAAAAGAAAACTCAAACTTGCTTTGAAATGCTTGAGAATGGCTCACATAATGGGAAAGTTGAGAGGCAGGTGCGGTTGGATCTAGGCCTTCAAAGTTACCACTGATGATCCAGTTCCAGTTCCTTCCACTCCCCTTATTATGTGTTCTATATTTGCTTCATCCTTAGGGGGCCACACAGTAGTAGCCACCAGAGCTCTAGTGTTTCCCCTTGAAGTAGCAAAACAACTGGTACTATTTCTGACTACCTCTATCCATTCAGGACTAGAGAAAAGGAGTCATATCCAATAGGATATGTCCATGTTTTAAGATTCTTATTGGCCTGACATTGAGGCGTGACTATAACTAAACCAATCACTGTTGTCATAGAATGAGTCTCTGAATAACTTAACCAATCAGGGCTCATCCTTAAGCTGCAAGTGAGAATTAAAAATAGGGAAAAAATCCACAAAGGAAAAACAGTTTTTGTTGGAGGAGAGTAGGCCAAATAGTGGGAAGGCTCCCTGTTCTCCTAGTCACCCAAATATTGGTATTGGCTATGTCTTAGCACTCTGCCTTCTTCTTCAAGTACCCTATCCTGTCAATTTTTTTCTTACAGAATTTCATTTAGATTCTCACCATAGTTGCCATTGTATTCAGTCTCTATTCCAAGCCACTATCCCATCCATCCACTTTATTCTTTGGATTCCTGCCTCTCACTGCTTGTCCTGTTCAGCTGAACATGCATGAGGAGGCCCAGTTTGTGTCCACCATGGAGAATTCTTAGCATCTATAACAAGCACAGGCATGTAATAAGCATTCAGAAGGTCTTTGCTACATGTTCAATAAATGCATAGCACTACATCCCTCCTTACTTCTTGGAGTTCTCTTGTATTATTTTATTTATAGCCTTTTTCACCTTAACTCCTAATGCCTAAGAAAATGCTAGAGTATCGAAGGTAACACACACACACACACACACACACACACACACACACACACACACACACGTGCACGCGTTAAATAAATAAATAAATAAATAAATAAATAAATGATTACAGATAGTCCTGGGCTTATAATGGTTCAACTTACGATTTTTCAACTTTCCTATGCTGCAAAGGTGATATGCATTCAGCAGAAAGCTGTATTGTAGAATTTGAATTCAGATATTTCTATAGGATAGCAATATTCAGTTCTCTAGAGTACCCTCCAAGCAACAGTAATTTCAGGTCTTAGCTAGCCCCAACCATGTTACAGTGTTTTGTTTGGTTAGGCTGGTATATATGGCATGAAGGAGTATTAAATGCATCTTAATTTATGATAGTTCTAACTTATGATTTTTCTCATAGGAGTGTTTCCCCATTATAAATTAAAGAACATTTGTGTTTGTTTGTGTGTTTGTTTCAGTGTTGAGGATGGAACCTCATGAATGCTGGGCAAGTGCCCTGTTACTGAGACATTTACTCATTCCTTCACATATTTCCTGAATTGAATCAGGAAATCATTCCTAGTTAGGAAGGGACTAAAGAGCCTCTAGAAACAGTTTTGTGGTTGGATTTGTGGAGGGAAAGCAACAGAAAAAAAATCAGGATTTTTACAAATGTCCAAAACATCAGTGCTGAAGGCCAAAACAGACTAAAAGGTCACTGGACTTAATTGTACTAATAGGAAACAGTTCTGCTATCTTTTATCCAGAAAAATCACATATCACACAGCCTTGGAATTTTTCTGTCTACTTAGCTATGTGAGTTTTCAAAGGTAATCACGGGAAATGAAATCCTCTCCTTAAATTCTTTGTCTGTATTTCCTGGTAATTTCTTTCCGGGATGCAGTTAAACTGTCACACCACATGGGAAAAACACATGATGAGCTGCCATATGTTCAGTATGTGACTTCTATCAAGGCCAGCACTGGCTAAGTTGCAAAGAGCTACGTAAGTCACCCAAGTCTCTGTAGAAAGGAGGATAATTTACTATGCTAAGTGCACTGTGGAAAAGGTCAAGCAATTAATAAGTCACCAATATGAAATACAAGCCTATCACCACTGAACTGTTTAATCATTTACCCTTGTTGGGCCTTGGGTGATAAAGATTCTTTCTGGGGGTCTACTCTGGCAGTGTGAATCTGTAAAACCTAACAGAAGCATCTCCTTCTCATGCACACTATCTCATCAAATGATGCTTTCTGATTTGAAAAGGAGGATCTTTTCCTTAAAAATAAAACCAACTTTATTCTCACAGAGGTGATCTATATTGTCAGCATTTGTACTAATAAGATGTTTTCCATTTTGGTCAAGAGTAAAATACAGAGATTATAGTAATTTCTAGGTCTAATACAAAAGTTCTTCAGTTATACTTTGCCTTAAGTGTCCTAATCAAATATTTCCTATTCAACCTTATTTACCCTTGTTATGTCTTTTAAATTGTCTTGTATAGGGAGACAAGAACTAAGAAAGTAACCTTTTTAAAGACAATAGCAAAAACATACCAAAAAGAAATTAGAGATTCTAACAACCTGTAAAGAAATAACAGAAGGGCTCTTTTTAGTGAGTGCTTTTTAAAAACTAAATGTCAGGCACTATGCAAAGTGAGACCACATGCATCATTTAATCTACATGACAATGTTGTGAAGTAGATAATATTTGTGTGTGTGTGTGTGTGTGTGTGTGTGTGTCTGTGTGTGTGTGTGTGTGTGCCAGTACAAGGGCTTGAACTTGGGACCTAGGTCCTGTCTCTAAGCTTTTATGCTCAAGGCTAGCACTCAAGGGGGACTCGAGTCACAGCTCCACTTTTAACTTCTTGGTGGTTAATTGAAAGTAGTCTCAGAATTTTCTGCTTGGGCAAGTGTGATCTTCTGATCTAAGCTTTCTGAGTGACTAGGATTACAGGCATGAATCACCAGTGCCAGGCTGAAGTAGATATTATCTTTGTTTTTTTTTTTGGTTTTTTGTTTTTTGTTTTTACAAACGAGGTAACTACGAGTTGCAGAAAGACTGAAGAATGTACCAAAGATCACAATTTAGTAAGACAGACCCAAAGAAATATAGCCCCCATAGTTCCTCTCCCTTGTAATCATGTCTAGGATACTCCTTGCAGAGAATCACAGTATCTCAATAGATATGAACATATGACCATACACAATGATGCTAATCAACATGAAATCTAGGATATAGAAACAAGAGGTTTATCTTTGTGATTGCTGTTCTTAATGTACTATGTGAAGCTATTTCTTTTCTTTTCCCCTTATGGTTTATCTCATGTTGTTACTGTATCTGAATGTGGTACCTGATACATTGTATATACATGTATTTGATTATTTGAAAAAGGCAAGGAAAAGGAAAAACAAGATGAGTGGGAGGGGGAGGGGAAGGAATGTGGGAGAAAAATATGGAAAGGGGTAACAATGTTCAAGAAGTAATGTACCCACCACCCAGTGAATGTAACTGTAGCCCCTCTGTACATCACCTGACAATATAATACAAAAGTACTGCATGAAGTTCTTTCTTTTTCCTTTCATTTATCCCATATAGTCACTTTTTTTGATTATGGTACCCTGTGTCTTGTATAATCATTTATCTGATTTGGAAAGGGGAAGGGAATAACAAAATGGTGAAACAAGGACAAAGGGTGAACCAATGTAACTGTGATACTCACAAGATACAAGGATGGAAATGAACTTTCACAACATGGGGAGGGGGAGGGGGAGCGGTAGTGGGAGAAAAATGAGGGAGGAGTAACAATGTTGGAAAATAAACATACTCACTACCTACTTATGTAACTGTAACCCCTCTGTACATCACCTTTACAACAAAATAAAATAATAATAAAAAAGAAATTGGATCAATGTGGACAACTCTGCCAGGTCTGAATCATTGGACACACTGTCACTGCCTTTTTTTTTTAACTTTTTTTTTTATTGTTGGGATAATGTATAGAGGGGTTACAGTTACATTCGTCAGGTAGTAGGTGCATAATGTCTTACACATTGATACCCTTTCTCATGTTTTTGTCTCTAATTCCCTCCCCTCCCCCTCCCAATCATTTGTTCTCCCTCGTCCCTTCCCTATTTCTAATAAATAAGTGTATATACAATATACCAGATAAGAAAGTCTGTCACTGGCTATTTTTGCTTAGGATCTTTTCTTTTTTTCTAAGAATTTATTAACATTGATTTTTAAATCATATTTCAAATGGCATGATTAACAAACAAATATTCAAGAATGAAATCTCTATATATAATCACTGGCACTTAGCTTTTAGAACTTAATCAAAATTAGGGTAAGGGTTTGTATATCATAGATACATATTAAACTATGTAATAAAACATTATGTCTATACAGGTTTTTATGTCTATGTAGTTGTGTTTATCTCCAATACCATGTCCATAGCATTAGTTATACAAATATTGAGTCCTTGCTCTTGTGCTGTTTGGATCTAATTAAGGATATTAAGGTTACCATGCGCCTTTTGTTCCTTTGGTCTTGACTTGTCTCACTCAACATGATTCACTCTAGATTCATCCACTTCCCTGCAAATGCCATTATTTTATCTTGTCTGTTGGCTATGTAGAATTCCATTGTATATATATTTGTATATATATATACATATATATATCACATTTTCTGTATCCATTCATCTGCAGTAGGGCATCTGGATTGTTTCCATCACCTGTCTATTGTGAATAATGCAGAGATAAACATAGCTGAGCAGGTATATTTATCATATCTTGGGTAGGATCTTTTTAAAAAATATTTTTATTGTAATGTATAGAGGGTTACAGTTACATTCGCCAGATATTAGGTGCATTACTTCTCACACATTGATATCCCTTCTCATGTTTTTGTCCCCATTTCCCTCCCCTCACCCCCTCCCAACCATCTTGTTTTCCCCTTCCCTTCCCTATTTTAAATAAACAAATAAGCTTATATACAATATATCAAGTAACAAAGTCTGTCACTCGCCTATTCTAAGGCAGTAGTAGGGCTTCCTTTTCAAATGAAGCCAGGCATGCCTCAGACAAAGGGTAGATGGGTTGAATAACAACAGTGACTTCTGCTTATTGAAGTTTTATTCAGCATCAGGCACTAAGCTGTGTTGTTCCAATGCATTTATTTCAAAAAAAAATTGTTGAACCTTTTAAGTAGGTAGTGAAGGTATAATAGTGAATTAAATCAGCTGGATTCTTGCTTTCTTGGAGCTTACAGGTGAAGGAGGGAGGAAGACATAAATCAAAGAATTACAAAAGTAAACATGTAATTATTTCAGTGTGTTCTAATATAGTTCAATGGAGGAAAATAAGTTTCAAATAATGGTGTTGGGGAAACTGGATATGCACAGGAAAAGAATGAAATTGGATGCTTACATATTCATATTCAACATTTAACTAAAAATTGATCAAGACTTAAATAGACATAAAATTATAAAAATCTCCTTGATTAATCATAGATCAAGAGCATTTTATCATTGGATTTGGCAATGATTGCTTAGCTATGACAGTATAAACATGGGTAACAAAAGTAAAAGTAGATAAATTGGACTGTATCAAAAGTTAAGGACTGGGAAACATGTCTTAGTGGTACAATGCTTGCCTAGCATGCATGAAGCCCTGGGTTCAGTTTCTCAGTATTACATAAACAGAAAAAGCTGGAAGTGGTGCTTTGACTCTAGTGGTAGAGCACTAGCTTGAGTACAGTAAGATTCAGGTACAGAGCCCAGAGTTCAAGCCCAGGATTGGCACAGAAAAAGTTAAAAATTTCTGTGCATCTGAAGAAAGGGAAAAGGGAGTTATTGAGCAGGTGTGAAGTTTCTGTTTTGCAGATGGAAAGTTATGGAGAGTGCTTATTCAATAAAGTGCATACACTTAGCACTACTGAACAGTACACCTAACATGCTATTGAATGTATTTCATTGAAATTTAAAGAAAATTTGTAACTAAAACATGTAACTTCTTCATGTTATTTTATTATTTTATATTTATGCAGTGCCTGTAATGGGACCCAGGGCCTAGCATATGTTAGGCAAGCACTTTATCACTGTGCTACATCCTCAATCCTCTTTTTTCTTTTAAAAATTATTGTCAGGCTTAATCCTCTTTTTAAACAACCCTATGAGAATTTTGTCATATATTTTTTGTTGTAATTAATAGAAGGGTTACATGATATTTGCCAGATAGAAGGTGCATTAATTCACATACATTGATACCTTTTCACATGTCTTGGTCCCCATTTCCCTCTTCCCCATCCCCATCCCTCATCTTGTTTTCCCCCATTCCCTATCCAATTTCAAATAACCAAATACAAATATATCCAATATATCAGGTAACAAAGTGAGATACTGTAACAATATGAGATAACCAAGGGACAGCAAAAGAGATGAGAGATAACATAGTGCCTTAAGGACAACAATCACTCATTATATGGCTTTTGTTTCTATATCGTAGAGGTTCTTTCATTTAGCGTCATACAGTATGGCCTTATGTATTCTATGAGAATTTTTTGTTTGTATTTTTCAGTCCTAGGGCTTGAATTCATGGCCTAGGCACGGTCCCTAGGCCTTTTATTCTGAAGATTAACACTCTACCACTTGAGGCACAGATCCACTTCCTGATTTTCTTTTTCGGTGGATAATTAGAGATAAGAGTCTCACAAATTTCCCTGGTTAGGACAGCTTCAAACCACAATCCTCAGATCTCAGCCTTCTAAGTAGGATTATAGGTATGAGCCAGTAGCACCAATGAGAATTTTTGATCATACTTGTTTTATATGGCAAACTCAGTTTAAGACAAGCCAAATCATTTGCCCAAGGTTGACACAGTTATTCAATCTTGGTTTCTGAGGTTAAAGTGGATGTTCTAAGTTGTCACCTATCTTAGATAACCAGCTGTTCAAACAAATGGGCAAAACCATGCTGTGAGAGGTTTGTGCTTAGAAGTAGGAGAGATCACAGAGCACCATGTTTAGAATGACATATGGACAAGTGAAGATCTCAAGTGTATCATTAAAGGACTGCCTCTCAACAGCTTTCTTTCCCTGTGAAGATAACACCTTAAACCCAAGTGGAGTCACAGAGCCTAGAATTCTTTTAGTATTGTAGTTGCCTTAAAAGCCCAGAACAACAAAGGGCACATATTTTCTCTCATATGCAAATCTTAGACCCCCAAATACACCCTCTCATATAATCAAATATAGAGGCCTGTGGTTATCTACACAATTTGGTTGACTAAAGTATAGTACATGCAGAAGAGAAACTCCATGGTATAAATTTCCTGACCAATGAACAAAGTATTTAACAAAACAAATATTAGTAAGCTGGATGGAGAACAGAAAAGGGAGCGGGGGAAAAATGCAGCCATAATACTCAATGTGCATATGTGATAAAGGAAGTGAAAATTGCGAAATGAGTCTGGAGGGAGGAAAGAGATGGGTTGGGGGAGAATGATAGAAAGGGTGATTCTAATTAAGAAGTTTTGAACACTTTGATGGACACATTAACTTGCAACCTGCTTGTATGACCTTTAGTAGTATATAAATACATATATATATACATACATACATACATATATGCATAAATGCATACATACGCACACACAAAATTCTGTTGGCAGTTGGGACTTGACTAGCACATTTGTGTTCCAGAGTTTGAACTCTAGTACCAGAAAAAGTGGGTAGATTACAATATATCAGAAAACTATTAGCAAAACAGAATGACAATGGAGGGCATGACTCCTCAAGAGAAAGCCTTGGAAATGTCTCAGAATTCCAGTTAAATCTCAGATTGCTTTAGCCTACATAAGGTATCTGAACTTGAGTTGGGAAGTAGCTTTTCCAATAGAAAAAAATGACGGGTGCTCTGAGTGGATCATCGTCATTGTCTACACATCTAAGAAACTTGACTTCTTACTTGGGTCCATAAATAAACTAAAAGCAGGGCAAAAGCAAGGCATTCCAGCCTCCACTATGTGTCTGTGTCCTTTGCCCCAAACCATTCTCTCTGGCAGACAATTTGTGGAATTCCGGAATCCCAGAAAGAACAGACCACCTGCCAGGCATCAATGACTTGTTTGTTCTGACCGGGCTGTGTCCTTCAAGTTACAAAGCCATAACAACTTCTCTGGACTGCCTCACCCCCTCATACAAGGACTGAGATGAGGATCACCAGAATACACATATACACGTATGATTGCGACTATTTATGCATACTTCCCACTTTCTGCCCCATATTTTCTCTATTTCACTTAAGACAAATGTTTGTTTCAGGAAGATGCCAAAAGTTATACTGAACTATTGTTGTCCTGTGACTGCCTATCTCATGTAATAAATCTCATTTCTCTACCCCTTTATCTGTCTCTCTCTGTCTCTGTCTGTCTCTCGTGCATGAACTTGGAGTCTCTTGCTTTCATTTGGTTTTTCTTTTTATTATCACCATCATTCTATCACTTGCTGGTTAGCTGGAAATAAGAATCTCAAGGATTTGTCTATAGGGGCTGTCTCTGAACCTTGGTCCTCAGATCTTAGCCACAGAAGTTTACCTAAGATTACAGGCATGAGTCATTGGTGTCTCTTTATTTGGCACATAAAGGCAAATGGCCTGACCTGACATGCAAAACTCCAGGAGTTTGGGCTTGTAGTCTAAAAGTCCTATTTCATTCTTTGCCTTCCGTCTTCCTTTATTCTCCCAATTTTCCTCTTCCCTCTTTCTCTTTCCCCTTTCCTCTTTCCTTTCCTTCCCCATTCTTTCCATCTTATTATGTAGCCCAGACTGGCCTTGATACTCTTGCCTCAGCTTCCTGAGTAGTGGCATTACAACCATGTGCCATCACATTGTTCTATGATTACTTTTTTGCCCTGATAGTACATAACAAGCATTATACCCTAAAGACTTGCAACCCAGTATTTTCCAAGGGTATGATTTTTCCTTGGAGAATACATTCACATTCATTTCCTACCCAGCACTGCTCTTTCTGAAATTCTTCTGTGATTCAATATACATGTGAACATTCTCTATTAAATTTTCTCATCTTCTATGCTGTTCATCTACGTTGTTTTAGGTACATGGAAATCCATTCTGCATGAACTCATAGACAGGCTCCAAATCTGGCAAAAATAATACTGTCAATGAAATAGCAGCCCCATTGCATAAGTGTGTTCTCATCCTACCGTGCATGTAATTATTTTTGAACCAGTCCGCAACTTCACTGGTTTCTTCAAGCAAATGTGACTTTATTTCATTAAAAACTCCTGGAATGACATCAATTGGAAGAAATAGCAATGCAGACAAGTTATACATTTCAAAGTAAAATTTTCTTTAGTGGTGTATATAGTGTGGCCAATAATTTCACCACAATCTGCTATCTGGTCTTCTTTTGTAACCTCTTTCTTCAGAATTTTTGACTTTGGCGATTTTTTTTGTTGATCCTGGGGCTTGAACTCTGGACTTGGGTGCTATCCCTGAGCTCTTCAGCTCAAGGCTACCGCCCTACCCCTGGAGCCACAGCACCACTTCTGGTTTTCTAGTGGTTGATTGGAGATAAGAGTCTCACAGACTTTTGTGCTTGGGCTGGCTTTGAATCACGATCCTCAGATATTAGCCTCCTGAGTAGCTAAGATTTTAGGCATGAGTCACTGTGCCCAGCTTTCTTTGGCGATCTTTAACATTTCAAAATTTAACCTTTCAATATTATGGTTTTATTTTTCAGGCTTAGCCGGAACTGGTGGCTCATGCCCTATAGTCCTAACTCCTTAGGAGGCTGAGATTTGAGGATTATTGGAGATTATGTCATTGGAATTATGACTGGCACCTGGATGCTCAAGACCTACTGATAAAATGGAAAGAAAACCTGTAGAAGCCTGAACCAAAGCAGTACATATGTGGTCATAGTAAAGAATACGGTCCGTTTGGAAAGCAATTATTGAGTTTTAAGAGGTGATTTATGGTGGTCAGATCAGTATATTATAAAGATCATTTCATCTTCTATTTACAAAACATGTTGGTGGTAGCAAGTATGTCTGAGGAGATACCATTTAGAATTTAGTATGTTAGAAAGATTAGGACCTGTCATATGAAGTGGTGTGCTAGATTGTTCCACTTGCCCTCCATGGTTTTTCTCCACCAATTCCACCCTGCTCTATGCCTGGAGAAGCCAAACTGGACTACAGACAGGATCCCAAACTCTTATTTCTGTTTGATTTTGGCCCATAAGAAATCACTGTAAAACACTAAAATATGGAGGAGAATGAGATGAGGGTATTTATTTCACCTCCTTTCCTCTTGAGTTGCCTCTGGTTAGCCATATCATTCAACAGAAGCTCATGCTTCAACAAAAATCTCAACTCTTACCCAGGTGCTGGTGGCTCAGGCTTGTAAACTTAGCTTCTTAAGAGACTGTGATCAGGAGGATCGTGGTTCCAGGTTAGCTAAGGCAGGAAACCATCTCTGGACTGGGTCAGCAAAAGTAAGGCTGGATGAATGCCTCAAGTGGTAGAGCACCAGCTTAACAAACAAGCTGAGCCAGTCGAGTCCTAAATTCAAACCTCAATATATATAATCTTTCTGCACATGACTATTTCCCTGCCATAGTATTGAATGTACGTGATTCATGCATGCTAGATAAGCAGTCTACAATTTCAGTGTTTAAATTCCTCCTTTGAAGATATCTCAATAGTCAATGAAATAATTATCTAATGGTGCTACAGTCTATGCTTCATTTCTATTGGAGTTAAAACTAGGTTGCTATGCTTATATATACTATATCTACTACATATATTATACTACTTGGTGT
Organism: Megascapheus bottae; assembly: GCF_031878675.1. Classification (NCBI taxonomy): domain Eukaryota; kingdom Metazoa; phylum Chordata; class Mammalia; order Rodentia; family Geomyidae; genus Megascapheus; species Megascapheus bottae. The sequence continues at coordinate 24,236,016 of NC_143547.1, forward strand.
ATTTATACTATTATTAAAATAATGTTCATTTACTGGAAAACTTGAATTTTTTTGGAGTCTTTCATTTGCCTGTTTTTTTTGTGTGTGTTTTTTTTTGTTTTTTTGTTTTTGCCAGTCCTGGGCTTGAGCTCAGGGGCTGAGCCCTATCCTTGGACTTTCTCAAGGCTAGAGCTCTACCACTTGAGCCTCAGCACCACTTCTGGCTTTTTTTCTAAGTATGTGGTACTGAGGAATCAAATCTGGGTCTTCATACATGCAAGCATTCTACTACTAGGCCAAACTCCTGGCCCTGCCTGTTATTTTTTGTCAGACACTGGGACTCAAACATAGTATCTGCTGTTTTATATTCCTTGGCAAGTGTCCTACCACCTGAGCCCATCCGCAACCCCGTTTGCTTATGTTAACTTTTAGCTTCTGTTATAATTTCCTATTACTGCTGTCACAAATTACCAGAAGTTTTAAATATAATCCTCTCATCTATAATTCATCTACAAATCTAGAGATCAGAAATTTGGAAATAAATTGTCCAACAGGTACCTCTGGAGGCTCCTTTCTTTTAATGCTTTTATCACTTTTTTTTGTTGTTGTTCTTTTTGGTCAGTCATGGGGCTTGAACTCTGGGCCTGGGTGCTGTCCCTGAGCTCTCCAGCTCAAGGCTAATGCTCTACCACGAGAACCACAGTGCCACTTCCAGATTTCTGGTGGTTAACTGTACATAAGTGTCTCATGGAGTTTTGTTCCCCTGGGTGGCTTTGAAACATGATCCTTTGATCTCACCATTCTGAACAACTAGGAATATAGACATGAGCCACCAGTGCCCAGCTTGCCTTCCTCACTTCTACAGGCCACTTACATTTTCACTCACAGCCCCATCCTCCATCTTCCAAGCAAGTACCATAACAACTTCATTTCCCTTTGTCTCTGTCTCTCATTTCCCCTCTACCATCACATCACCAATTGTCTTCTATGTCTGTCTCTTTTTCTTTTAATAGATTTTTGAAATTACATTGGGTCCACCTCAACAACCCAGGACTATCTCTCCAGCTCAATAGTCTTAACTGCATCCAATGTGCAAAGTTGCCTTTGGCATGTAAGGTAACGTATTTACAGTCTCTTGGATCAGGCTGTAGATATCTTTTTTTTTCTTTGATGGGTGGAAGTGTTCTATCTACCACAACTTCATTCCTATTGATTGATTCCAAGTATACTTGTCTTTCCCAAGTTTACATCATTTGCTCCCATTTACCAAGGGCTCTGATACTAATTCTCCATATATTAAAATCTTCCACCAGTCTAATGGCAGCTGAATTAAGGTTTTCTGAGAATAGCACTACATTCGGAAATATGATGCGCATGTCATTGCTATGATGACCTTCTCTCTGAGGTTGAGCTTTAGGTTTTTACTAACTGTTTGAAACAATATGGGACCAAACATCTCATCTTCAAGATCTTATTGCCCTAATCATATCTTCCTCTCTCTTTTTTTTGGTGCTGGTCCTGGGGATTGAACTCATGTCCTGAGTAGTGTCCCTGAGCTGTTTTACTCAAGACTAACATCCTGCCACTTGAGCCACAGCTCCACTCCTAGCTTTATATAAAAGCAGCTCATTGGAGATGAGAGTCTCACAGATTCTCCTGACTTGTCTGACTTTGAACTGTGATCCTCAAATCTCAGCCTCCTGAGTAACAGAGATTATGGAAGAGAGGGAAGAGAGGGAAACAGATTATTAGATTGTGAGCAATACTGAAATACATCGTGTCTGTGTGCAAAGATGGCATAATGAAAGCCATTGAAAGCTGCTGAATAATAGAGGATAGTAGGGATGGGGAAACTGAGAATAAGTTAGACAGTCAATCTGTTTAAAATACTACATCATGTTTTCCCCCCTTCCCTATCCAATTTCAAATAACCAAATACAAGGGTGGAGGTGGGGGGGGAGGGTAATGGGGACCAAGACATGTGAAAGGGTATCAATGTATGTGAATTAATGCACCTTCTATCTGGCAAATATCATGTAACCCTTTTATTAATTACAATAAAAATATTTAATAAAATAAAATAAAATAAAATAAAATACTATATCAGCCTGTGTGCAATAGTATAGTGAGAATCATTTGAACAACACTTAAAATCATTTGACATACACTTAAAAATGAATGATAGAAGTAAAAATGGGTCCTGTTGAATGATTGGATAAATGTAGGAGGGGGAGGTTAACTGAGAGTATAGAAAAGGGTAAATATGGTCAAAATACTTTATGCACAGCTGTGAAGATGGAGCAATGCAACTTGCTGAGATTGATTTGGGAAGGGGAAGAGAGGATAAGATAAAGTGACACAGAGAGAGTCTGATCAAAGCACATTGTGTGCATGATATATAGACAATAATAAAAGAAACCCTCGGTTGGGCACTGATGGCTCATGCCTGCAATCTTAGCTACTCAGGAGGCTGAGATCTAAGGATCATTGACTATCCCCCTCCCCCCACACACAAAGGCTGTAAGTGGAACTGTGGTATACTGATAGCCTTGACTGAAAGATGCTCAAGGACAATGGCTAGGCTCTGAGATCAAGCCCCAGGATTGACATACACACAACAATAAAACCCTCTTGTATATCTAATTGATGGTAATAAAAGTGTAAGAAGAAAGAAAATAACATCCATTATCATGCACTATTCTGTGTCCATTTCAGATTCTTTCTGCTTTGGAAGCTTGTCTAAGAGGACAGGGTTGGATGTGTGGCGCAAATGGCAGAGAACCTGTTTAGCAAGTGCTAGGTCCTGAGTTAAAATTCTAGTGCCTTATCCAACATATTAAATGACACAGTAAAAATATATAAATAAAAGACATGACTAAGAATGTATTTGCAGCTGTAGAGGCTTATGAAGGAGGCATATTTCTGGGTGATTTTATCATCCTTTATTTACTTGTCAGTGAACATAGAGCTTTTGAATTAAATATAGACACAAGATAAATAGGTAAAGCATTTCTAATTTCTAGGTTTTATAATTTCATGATAGCAAATAATAGATCTTGCATATACCCAGAAAATAAACCTTATTGTTTTAACCAATTGTTTGTAATCAGTATTGTCTATGTAATTTGTGGGGCCCAGTGTAAAATGAAAACATAGGTCCTTTATATTTTTATTTTTTGCCAGTCCTGGGGCTTGAACTCAGGGCCTTGACACTGTTTTTGGGCTTTCAAAGGCTAGAGCTCTACCCTTGAGCCACAGCATCATGTCTGGCTTATTCTGTGTATTTGGTACCCAGGATTTAATCAGGGATTTTTGCATGCTAGGTGAGCACTTACCATTAGGCCATGCTCCTGCCCCCATATAAGTCCATTATTAAAAAAATAATGAACAAATGCTGCATATCTATGGATCACACCTATAATCCTAGCACTCAGGAGGCTGAGATCTGAGGATCAATGTTCAAAGCCAGTGTGAACACAAAAGTCTTCAAGATTTCATCTCTAAAATGACCAGCAAAGTGATACAAATGGTACAGAATCGACAAAGTAAACATGAGGCATTGAGTTCAAACCCTTGTACCAGAAAACAATTATTTAAAGTACCAATATGGCAACAGTAGAGCAACCATTAAATAAAATGTTAAGTCTTTGCAATCCCAGAATCTTATGTGATGGCATAAGTCATTTGCCCATTAAATCAGCTCTGGTTATAATCATGATCACATATAGATACAATGGCTTTAACATCACATTAGGCAAACTCAGAGTTGAAACTTGGTTTTGCGAATTTCAGGAGTGAAAAACAAACTTAACATGTTAATAACCACCTTTTCTAATTTTTGGTGTCTTCTTACTTGTACACCTTTGACAATAATTACTAGTTTGGCTGTGCCTACTTGATAGCAAAATTCATTAAAAAATGTGAAACGTTATCTGGATCTTTCCCCAGAAATAGATGTTTCACATTAGGCAACAACCATATGGACGCTCAATCTTCAAATGACAGACAACCGCAATGATTCTGAAATCCCTCCACCTACCAAGCCTGCAGTCAGCAGATTGGAATAATTTACTCCACTGACAAAGTATCCATTGAGTTAGTGGTTAAAATATGGCCCATGACAATACTGAAATTTCTTCCTGGCCCTGTTCTACAATGACTTTGAATAGCTTATTTCATCCTGCAGTAAAAGAAAATAATTAAATTCTTCAAAGTCCCAGCCCAGAGATACCAAATGAAGTCAATGCTTAGAGAACTTCAGTCAAAATAGGCTGCAGTCATGCAAACTTCTTCATCCCTTCAGTTTACCACTTCTTTAGCCATAGTTCCTATCTAGCTGAATGGTCACTTCTCCCTAGAAGTTAACATCTAATTTTATTTTTAAATTAAATTTATTTTAAATAAACAATATAAAATAAAAATAGTCCATATTTATGAAATGGTGATATCTTAACATACGCATATGCACAGGGTGTAATGTTTAAGCCAGGTTAAATATATCTATCTCCTCAAATATGATTTATCAAACACTAATCAGAGTAACTCTTATCTTCAATTAAGCAAAAAAAAGTCTGAAGTGGAGACATGGCTCAAATGGTAGAGCACCAAATTGTAGAGACCTACAATTTGGTCAAACTGTGGGTATCCAAAGTTGGCCAGCAATAATTCAGATGGCCAACTTTGCAGTACCAGCGTTTGAAGTCAGATCTCGCTTACACTTGCTAGGCAGGTGCTTTTTCAGTTGAGCCATGGCTTCAGCTTTGTTTTATTTTGGTGATTTTTCTAACAGAGTTTTCAGTTTGTGTCAAGGCTAGCCTGGATCATGATCCTTGTATTCATAATGTCTGGTAGGTGGCTGGCACGGTCTACAACTGCTTTTAGATTATTGCTTGAGATGGGGAACTAGGAACTATTTTTTCCTGCACTAGCCTCAAACCGTGATTTTCCTGATTTCTGCCTTTGAAGTGTCTGGGATAACAGTAGTGAACCACCACATTGGCCTAGGATGGGCAATTCTTATTCCAGACCTCCATGCAGCCATCAGACTTGCACTGCAGTCCAATTTGTCTCTTGCTCCATCTCATTTCACTCTACATCCCTTTTACAGGTGTTGATTCCTAATAATTTCCATAGACTTCATACTTGTTCTTGGAGAATATAATCTACAATGTAGACAATGATTTCTTTCTTTTATTTGCCTTGGTATTCATGATTCTTAGTAACTTGCTAAGGCCACAGTCCATACCTAATAATTGTTGGTTGACCTGAATGGCTTAGTATGGACTAAAAAATATACAGTATTTCTGTGAATATTCTTCTTTCTATCACAGAGTCAAATGATGAACACCATTATGAAGCTCTTTAATATTGTTAGATACCAAATAAAAATGCAATAAAGTGGTACTGAAATACCTTTAAACAAATTATTCAGCCAATATTATTTTATGTGTTATCTGTATAATTTTTAACATAATAACATCCTGCATTTTAATATGGGAACAGGTTTTGTTAGTCCCTTTATGTACTGTTAAAGCAGAGCCTTGATTAAGCTCTGGGAAAATGTTTATTGTTGGTAGAAATGAAGGAATCCCTAATGTGTATTTTAATACGAAGAATGCAGCATGAATTCTTAGTTATAGATTTTCCCTAAAATACATTTTTGATTGGTTGAATTTTTTTAGAAGATGCTTTAGAATAGAAATCAGGTTGGGGGTAATTGAAGAAAACAATGAAGAGAAGAAATAAACAAGTTTCCAGCAAGGTCCTCAAGCTTTGAATGATGTGATAACTATTAAATCACATTCTACTACAATTAGAATGTGAAAGAAAATCAAAAGAAAAACAAAAAGAAAGAGCCATGCTTCAAAGAATAACACCTGTAATCCTAGATGCTCAGAGGCTGAGATCTGAGGATCACATCACTAGCCCAGGCTTACAGAACTGAGTTTTTTTTTACCTCCAATTAACTATCTAAAAGATGGAAATGGAGCTGTGGTTCAAGTGGCAGTGTGACAGTCACAAGCACAAAAGCCTCAGCAAATGTGAGAGGTCCTGTGTTCAAAACCGAGTGTGTGTGCACACAGGCACACAAATGCATACCCACTCACACAATCAATCATTCAAGAGAAATCCAAGCATCAAACAACATCCTATAAATTCTTTCTTTAAAGCCCAAAGCCACACACACACACACACACACACACACACACACACACACACACACAAACATCAAATGGAGAAAATGGATTTCCAATAGATTAAGCAATGAACTGATCTAAGTCTATGGATTTTACAACTCAAAAGATTACTGGCACAGTGGTTCATACCTGTAACACCAGATACTCAGAAAGCAGTTTATCAAGATAATTGTGGTCCAAGGCTGATCAGGGAAAAATAACTGACATGAAAACGGCTAGAATTGTGTGCGTAGTGTATATTGCCTGCCTAGCAAGCATGAGGCTCTGAGTTTCATCCCTAGTACTGCCTGTTATCCTCCCTTCACACCCCCCAAAAAATAGATTGGAACTCACAGGAGGGAAGGATAAGGATGGGCAGGCACATTGGGACAAGACTAAGGATCTGATAGAATGAATGTTTGTTCAGAAAAGCAATTATCACTTTGTAAACTCGTATTTGTGTCTTTGAAAATGGTGGAAGTTTGTACAAAAGTAGATGTTAGAATTTTCATACCCTTTGCAAATGTGTATTCAAATGGTATTTCAGTCGAAACTATTTCAGTCGAAACTATAGAGACTAAAAAAAGAATAATTATTAAAGGGAAGGGAGGAAAGGACAGAGAAGATGCATGGTACACAGAGGACTTTAGGTGCCGTGAAACTATTCTGTCTGATATAGTAAAGGTAGATATGTTACATTATGTGTTAAACCCCCTTAGAATATACAGCATTAAAAGTGAACACAAAGCTGGGCACTGGTGGCTAATACCTGTAATCCTAGCTAATCAGGAGGCTGAGATATGAGGATTGTAGTTCAAAGCCAGCCCGGGCAGAGAAGTCCGTGAGACTCTTATCTCCAATTAATCAGCAGAATACTGGAAATAGCATTGTGGCTCAAAGTGGTAGAATGCTAGCTTTGAGCAAAAGCACTCAGGGACAGAACTCTGGTCTTAAATTCAAGACCCACAGCCAACAAAAATATGTGAACACAAATATAAACTATAGACTTTAGTAATTACGTGCCAATAGTGGTTCATTGGTAGTAACAATTGTTTCATACTAATGCAAGATGTTAATAGGGGAATTGGGAGGAAGAAAAGGAATGTAGAGGGGATCTTCTCAATTTTCCCAAAAATAGAAGATGAAAATCTATTTTTTTGTGTATAGGCCCTGGGGATTGACATCAGGGCCTCGATGCTGTTCCTAAACTTTTGCAATCAAGATTGGTGCTCTACCACTTGAGCCACAGCTCCACTTCTGATTTTTTGGTGGTTACTGGAGATAAGAGTCTCATGAACTTTCCTGCTTGAGCTGGCCTTCAAAGTGCAATCCTCAGATCTTAGCCTCCCAAGTAGCTAAGATTATAGGCATGAGCCACCAATTCCTGGCTAAAAATCTATTAATTTGAAAACAAATGAACTTCATTATTGTCAATGTTGGGTGCTAAAATAGAGAGTCAAATTAGGGTTTTGTTTGCCAGGAGCTCCTTATTCTCTACATGTGCTGGCAGAAGCTTCCTTATTCTCATCTCATTAAGTGGGTAAATTTTCCAGGCCTGGATACTTTTATTTGGTCACTGGAATTAGTCTGGGTCTCATGAGTCAAAGCCAGATGCCTTAGAGGCTTGCTCAGGAATTTTCCAAACAGGAAGTGGGGCAAAAGTATCCATTATTCATCTGTGGTCCCTCTACAGTTGCATCCCCAAACACTTGATGGGTGGCTCAAAGAATAAAGCAGAATTTGGTGTCAGAGGCGCATGCCTAGAATCCTAGCGTCTCAGGAGGCTGAAATCTGTAGGATGGATGTTTGAAGCTATGGTAAGTAGAAAAGTCTTTGAGATTCCATCTCCAAAATAACCAGCAAAAAAGACAGTCTAGAGATGTGGCTCAGATGGCAGAGCAAGCCTAGTGATTGTCAGGCCCTGAGGTCAAGCCTGGGTACCACAAAAAAATGAAACAAAAATGATAGACGAAAAGAAAAGTATCCAAAGTTTCAGCACATACTCTACTGTGGCTCCTTACCCATACCCATTGCTTTGTTTCATGGCCCAACACAAGCTTCTTCTGCCTCAGCTGCTTTGAATTGAGTTTCTGTCCATTTTGTTGAAAAGAAAAAGGATTTTGAAGGACTTTACATTTTGAGCAAATATTACTTGCCACACAGACGTCTCATGATGTTAATAGGAGTTGTAGGAGGGAGTAATACTGGACATGTTGTGAAATGAGGGCCACATAGTGATTAGGGGACATGCATACTAGTGACAATACATTGTTGTATGGATTTGAATCCAAGCTGGATGCTATCCAAAGCCCATACTTTTAATCAATGTGCAAAATGTGTACAATTGAATTGTTATCTACAGAAACCTGGTTAATTCAATCCTGTACTGAATTTATGTAAACCATTGAGTGTTGTGTGTGTGAGTGTGTGTATGTGTGTGTATGTGGGCACATGCGAGTGCATGCACCTGTGCTGGAGTTTGAACTCAGGACATGGGTGCTCGCTCTGAGCTTTTTTGCTCAAGGTTAGTGCTCTGTCACTTCAGCCACAGGAGAAAAAAACCAAAATAACAACCAAAAAACCCCTCTTGTTTCCGCTTCTTGGGGTTTATTTCAATAAATGCCATTTTATATAATCATGTACATATAGCTATAGAGCCTTTGCGATCCTCTCCTGAGAATATTCTCCTTTGGTCTCACTGTATGAATTTTTAGACTCCTATATTTTGGATTTTTTCTATCTTGTCTTTCTGTTTTTGATTTCTCAACCTTTTGTTTTGTATGTAAGTTTACTTGTTTTGGAGGAAAGGAGGCATACAGAAATGGTGGGACTAAACGGATCAGGGACCTCAATGTAAGGCCTGATACTGTGCAAATATTACGGGAAAGGGTAGGGATATCTAAACCTTCTAGGCATAGGGTGAAACTTCCTTAAAGATTCAGAAACACAACAACTCAAAGAAAGGCTGTATAAATGGGATTATATCAGACTGACGAGTTTCTGCTTAGCAAAGGAGGTAGCTAGCAAGATAAATAGAAAGCCCACAGGATTGGTGACAAACATTACTAGCTATACATCAGACAAGTATCTAAAATATACTTAGAGCTCAAAAAAATTAACCTCCCCAAAATAAACCCACACAAACTCAACAACCCAATCTATAAATGGGCTAATGACCAGAGAGAAACTTCTCAGAGGAAGAAAAAAATGGCCAATAGGCACATGAAGTGTTTATCATCTCTGGCTATAAAAGAAATGCAATTGAAATTCTACCTCACTCCAGTTACAATGACCATTATCAGGAAAACTAACAATTACAAATGCTGGGGGGCGGGGCGGGGAGATGTGACCAAAAAAGAACCCTGTTACACTGTGGGTAGGAATGTAAACTTGTTTAATGACTCTGGAAAAGAGTATGGTGTTTCCTTAAAAGACTAAACATTAACTTCCCTATGATTCAGCAATTCTACTGCTGGGCATTTATCCAAAGGACCACAAGCCAGGCCAAACTAAAGCCACCAGAACAACCATTTTTATTGCAGCATTGTTTACCATAGCCAAGATACGGAATCAACCTAGATGTCCTTGAGTAAATAAATGAATCAAGAAAATGTGATATGAGTATATGTCTATATACCTCAAAATATGCTATACAAAATGTGATATATATATATAATTTTGTGTATATATACATATAAAATGTGATATATAGATACATAGATGTGTATATACACAAAATGGAATTTTACTCATTCATCACAAAGAATGATACTGCAACATCTATAAGGAAATGGAAAGATTGGAAAATACTATATTAAACAAAGTAAGCTGGAGTCAAAGAAATACAGGCTGCCTGGTTTCCTTCATTTTTGGTAACTAGAATGTGCCTATAAACATACAAGTAAATGCACTGCATAACTAAAATAAAACTGGGACATGGTACATTATATAGTACCTTAGCCATTAATATATAGAGGCTGAAGGAAACTAAGCATGGGAGTAGTGGACAAAGGCACAGTAACTATGGACAGATGATCATATAAAATAATATTATATGAAATAGAAAAGAAAGCAAGAGGCCCTCTTTAGTTGCCATTGTCACTGTTTTTTTCCACTTTCCTTCCATGTTGTTTGCTAGTTTGTTGGTATTTGGAAGAATGAAGGAGGGACATTAAAAGGTGGAGCAAGGATGAACAAATACAACAGTGATACTTCCTAGATACTGTGTGGAAAATGAACTGGATATCTTATGGATGGGAACAGGAGGGAAAGAATGGGAGAGAGTGATGAAAGGGAGATATGGTTTCAAAAGAATTGTACTGATTGTACCTGATTCATGTTACTGTACCCCTTTTCATATTAACTATACAAAACAATAATAAAATAAAAGGAAAAAGAAATGGTGGAACTAATGATGAACAAATGCAGCAATGACACTCACTAGACACTATGTTAAAAATGAAGTATATAACTTGTGGGGGAGGGGGTATAGGAAGGAAAAACTGGGAGATAATGAGGCTATCTCTCTACCCTTGAGCCAAGCCCCCTTCCTGTTTTCTAGAAGTTAATTGGAGATAAAAAGTCTCAGGTCCTTTTGTGCCTGAGCTGGCTTTGAATCTTGATTCTCAGATCTCAGCCTCCTGAGTAGCTAGGATTACAAGCGTTAGCCATCATCGCCAGCTCATATTTTGTCTCTTAACTGAAGAACTTAATAGGCCCTGCCTCCTTATCTCATTACCTGGGTCATTCTCTTGATTCAGGAACCTTCTGGGCCTGCACAAATCGTGAGCTAAGAATGCTTTTCATCCAATGAGTGAAAAGATGGGGGCTGGAATGTAGTTCAGTGGTAGAGTGCTTGCCTAGCATGTATGAAGCCCTGGATTTGATTCCTCAGTAGCACATAAAAAGAAGAAGCCAGAAGTGGTGCTGTGGATCAAGTGGTAAAGTCCTAGCCTTGAGCTAAAAGAAGCTCAGGGACAGTGCCCATGCCCTGAATTGGAGTGGCAAAAAAAAGATGAGTGACTACATAACCTGTCTTCCTTGGCTTTCAATTGGAATATTTGTTTTATTCTTAAGGTGTTGTATAGAGGGGATCCAGTTACAGAAGTCAAGTAATGAGTATATTTCTTTTTGAACTGTTCTTGGGCTTTTTCCTCAAGTCCAGTGCTCTACCACTTGAGCCATAGCACTACTTCTAGCTTTTTCTGTGTACGTGGTACCAGGGACTCGTACCCAGGGCGTCATGCATACTAGGCAAGCACTGTATCAGGAGGCCAAACTTCTGTATATGTGGCCTCATGGTAGAGTGCTTGCCTAGCATATACAAAACCCTGGGTTTGATTCCTTGGTACCACATACACAGAAAAATCTAGAAGTGGTGCTGTGGCTCAAGTAGCAGAATGCTAGTCTTGAGAAATCCCAAGGACAGTGCCCAGTCCCTGAGCAGAGTTTATAATACCTATACCCTAGGTCCCTGGCTCTTTTTGAGAAATAACTGAGGTTTATATGCTTGATTGACTCTCAGAGTTCCTTGTGGACTTGAACTCAAGTTGACTATAGTAAAAAATGTGGTTGATAGACTCAAATCCTAAGAGCTTACTTTCAAAATGTCTCTCAAATTCAGGGAGTTTGTAATAACCAATGGAAATTTGAATTTCAAATGAAAAAAGAACACTTGGAAAGCAGAATGATATCTACTCTTCCATAGCTAACTCAAAAGTAATCCTCTCTGGTAGTATAGAAGTTTTTGTTCTCATTTGAATGTTGTGCTTTCTTTAGCATATCAGATGTGACAGATAAATATGCCCTTTTTACTCTGTGCTTTTTAAACTATGCAACAATTGTCATATGAACCCTACAATTTTAAATCTTTACATCCTTCTCCCTTCTTACCTGCTTGCTAAGTCTAAATGACCCAGTTGTCTCTTCTTTCTTTCTTTTTTCTTTTTCTTGGCCTTAACTGTGGAAGCAATATGAGTGCACATATTCATGGCTCATTGGAGTCTCCAAACTTAAACCCACCTAATAAGCAATCAGTGACTAAACTGAAAATATTTCTTTATCTTCCATGGATCACTTAAGCATGGAATTCTATAAAGCTACCATGGTTCTGTGAGCAGTAGTTAATTTGTTTCATCAAAACATTGTAAGCTCCTTTATATGTTAGGAATAAAGTACATTCCTCCTAGGAATGTAGTACATTATATGTCAGGAATTTAGATCTAGTACAGTGACTCTTCCTCCTATGGGCAAGATAATTCTGTTTGAAAGCAAGATGAAAAGTAGAATTTTTCTTTCTGATCTTAATTATTTACATGTCCAACTCCTGTAGGTTGTGAGGATGAAAAGCCAGTGGCACTTTGGAAATTGACTTCTTTTGAAATAATGTAGTGGGGAAGGATGTGTACAATTTGAGGGGCAAACAGGCCTGAACCAATGTTGACATAGTACAGGAAGAGATGTCATTTACACATAAAATTAAGTGAAAAGGGGAGAACTAAGAATGAAGGAAGGGGGGGGCAGGGAGTTTGGCCTAGTGATTGAGTGCTTGCCTAGAATGCACGAAGACCCGGGTTTGATTCCTTGGTACCACATACATAGAAAAAGCCAGAAGTGGTGCTGAGGCTCAAGTGGTAGAGGACAGTGCTCAGGCCCTGAGCTCAAGCCCAGGACTGGCAAAAAAAAAAAGAATGAAGGAAGGTGTGGGGAACAGAGTGTCACTGAAGAAAACAGTCTTTGAGAGTCAGCTGAGTGGTTCATTCCGTGTAAAATAGGACAAGGTTATGAAAATGGTGTATGCATAACCCAATGAGTAATATTGCCCGGTAGACACTCTGTTTGGTAGCCCCTGTCCAGCGCACAATCCAACTATGGTTAAATATAATTTCTTTTTGCTCCAAAATGAAGCAAGGATGACTTCAAGGACAGAGGAAAGAGAACAGGAGTATCTTCTCTTACCTTCAGACTCTTTACACATGCCTACACTTTCTTGCCCATCCAATCTCCTCCCCAACACTTTCTCGCCCATCTAGTCTCCTCCCCATAGCATTAATACACCAGTCTGCCTCCAAGGAAAATGGATCAAAGAGACTATGATCTGCAGAAGTTTAAGTGGATAAACCCTGGAAGGTTTTTGTACAACTGCTGTCTGGAAGTCCAGTTTTTGAACACCTTCATGCTTGCGAGAAGCATGGAATTCCTTTCTTGTCCCATGTTCTGTCAAATCTGTGATCACGTCCCCACCTGATTTAGCTCCCAAGAGTGTAGTTACTTTAAGAAAACACAGAATAGTTATTTTCCATGTTTTATTGAAATGTGTAAAGAAGCAAGTTCTATAGAAAAAAAATGTTTCAGGAGAATGAACTCGATCTAACCTTAGCAGCTTCGAATGAGCTAAAAGTAGTTTTGTCTAAGTGATTTGATACTATTTTATTCATTTCATTAAAATTTTTACCCTGTTTGCTTTATGCATTTAAATTTTAAGGATTCTTTGCCTCATACTTTCCTTAATAGTATCAACTTGTCTTTCCCCCAATTGCTATTGCTTTTTGGACTTAGGTACTAAAGAAATTGCTTGACATCTCAAAAAAAATTGTGGAAACAACTTTGTGCCCCTCAGCATATAAACAGATTTCCATATGTACATGTCTCTCGAGCCTCTTCTCTCTTTCTTTTTTATGCTTTTATCATGTAAGTAGAACCCTACATTTATCTTCAAGTGTTTTAAAAAATAGATGGACAGTTTTATATAGTGAAAAGTTTCTGCTAGTCTTTATTCTCAGCCACTTAACTTCCCTGTCTAGAGATAGTGACTGTGTGTGTGTGTGTGTGTGTGTGTGTGTGTGTGTGTGTGTGTGTGTAATTTGTATATTCATACAATTGTCTCTGGAAAAACACACACTGAAACATAATCTCTCTCTCTCTCTCTCTCTCTCTCTCTCTCTCTCTTTCTCTCTCTCTCTCTCTCTCTCACACACACACACACACACACACACACACACACACACACTTTTCCTTCTCCCATTTGTACTTTGTAATGCATCATGCAATACTGCTTTGCAGTTTGCCATTTTTCAACTTAGCAAAATGTAAAACAATCTTATTTTAATGCATAAAGACTCCCCTCATTCTTTTTTCTTTTCACTTGTTATTTTTATTTTTACTTACTCAAGAGACATCTTTTACATTTAGATGTGGTATTTGTTATAGAAATGTGCTCTTCACAGCCAAACCATAGTCCTGATCATTAAAATCAACTCTATGTTGAATTTTACAACCACTTTGCTTCCAGGTAAGCCAATTTTTTTAATATAGAAAAAAAATTCAAAAAATAAAAGCCAACAAGTAACTAAAGAGAGATGAACATATTGTTTAGAAAAATATGAATTTTGTTAGGCCAATTTATGAAATGTTTTGTGTATTTAGACTGAAGAATAGAAACAAATCAAACATCTTACAATGATCTGCTATTAACCAAATTCCTGTATCTTGACTTTGTTAGAGCATTTGGCTGTTATTAACTGATGAAAAGTGTTTGCATATTCCTCCGGTTTATTCTACCAAATAAGTACGGAAATGCCAATTTCTTGATACAAATGCCCTGACATGTTTATTGTTGGCATAAAGGTATAAATCAGTAGATGCCTTTCAATGGAACAAATAACATTTCTACACAAAGTATGAATTAATATCATAATCACATGCCTAGGAATGAAGAATAATGAATTATTTTTTCATTACTAATGTTTATTTAGTATTTATTATTACCAAGTACTGACCTAACTCCTTCACTCCTCACACCAGCCTGACAGGATTTTTTTTTTAATTTTTATTTTTTTATTGTAATTAGTAAAAGGGTTACATGATATTTGCCAGATAGAAGGTGCATTAATTCACATACATTGATACCCTTTCACATGTCTTGGTACCCGTTTCCCTCCCCCCCCCACACCCTTGACAGGATTTTTTTTTATCTGGAAAGCATATGCCTATCAAGGATAGCTTAAGGAATTTTCCTAAGTCACACAGGAATTTAGTGTCAGAGGCAAGATTTGAACCTAAGCAAATGGATCTAAGAACTCCAAGTAACCATAGCACAGATGGAAAACACCAGGAATAATCACTATGAAAGGATTTGGAAGCAGGGTTTAATGCTGATGAGACACAAGCTGTTTGTGTAAATGTCAAGGCTACAAGGTCTGTAAAGTGCCAGATGTAGCTTCAAACAAAGCAGTCGCAATCACCTCAGCTAAGTCTCACAGTGAAGAAAATGAACACAGTGATACCAGATTTTGCAATAATCAATACAATTTACAAAAAGTACCCTCATTTTAAAAATGAGTTCATAGCATTCCATCACATGGCTATATAGTGGTTTACTTAATCAGCTCCTTATTGCTGAAATAAAATAAAATGTTTTCATTCTTTTCTACCACCCACAATGCAAGACTACGAATGAGTAGGGTATTCATCTTTATATTTTTGGTTGTGGGACTTGAACTCTGCCTGTGCACTGCCCCTGAGCAATTCAACTCGAGGTTGAGCCACAGCATCACTTCCAAAGTCCGGGCTTCATCTTTTCCTGCACAAATAAATATCTAAGATACATTCTTAGAAGTAGAATTGCTAAGTTAAAGGTTATGTGCTTTTGTGATTTGGATAGATGTGATCCAACTGTCCTCCCCAGACTCATTCCCATTTGTAAGTGCTCTACCGAGCACCTCTGCTGTATCTGAGTCACACGTGTAAATGCTTGCTTTGTATTCATCTGCCATACAAGAGCTCTCTTACAACAGCAGCTTTCTTCTTTCTGCCAAGGAAAGTATTTTGTTCTTATTTTGAGTAATTTTTTTAAAAGGAAACAAATTGAAAACAAAAGACTTGGCTGCATGTTTTGGCTGTACTTTTTATAGGCCTTTTGTCATGGGGCAAATTGCTCATCTACTCTAAACTTGCCTTTTACCCTCTGAAAAACTAAAAAAAAAGCCCCTGTGTCAAAAGCTTTTTGTAAATTAAGAGACATTGCATAAGAAGTACCTCATATCGCGTTGGCACACAAGAGTCTGGTCACTGACTCTTTCTTCCCCTCCTTTTCCTATTCCTACCTTGGCTTTTCTTTTTAAAAATAAGCCTAAGGTTTCTGAGAGTATGAAATGATATAGTATAAAAATGTTGGGTAAGCTATATGTGTAGACGGAATTGCAATATGATCCCCAATGCCTACAATTCTGCGACTATCTACCCTTGAGAGTAGGAAGGACCCAGAAATACAATAGGCAATTATCGCCAAATAATTTTCAATTATTTTATTTCCTATAGCAGACTGACTCTTCAAAAATGAAGTGGGTCTCAGTGGGGCTGAAGTAACCTGATAAGCTCTTTAGAAGGTAAGAGCTTTCTTTGGCTGGTCACAGTAGAGTAAGGCAGAGTAATACTGTAGCTGCTCCAGAAGAAAGCATCATTTATGTGAATTGCCTTTGGGCAGCCTCCAAAATCTGAAGTATGTCCCTCAGTCAACAGTTAGTGGTGTAAGTCCTACAACTGTAAGGAAATGAAAACTGCCAACAGTCAGTGAGCTGCCTAGAAGAGGATTGTGAGGCCCAGGTGAGAGCCTGGGCATCAATCTGGGGAGATACTGAGCAGAAAACTCCAATCACAGTGAACTGTCTACAACCCTCAGAACTGTGAACTAATAAGTATATGCTGGTTTAAGAGAGTACATGCATACTGTTTTGTGATGTGTAATGAAACACTAAAAAGAATCCAATACAGGGGCCAGGATCTTGGCCTAGTGGTAGAGGGCTTGCCTAGCATGCATGAAGTCCTGGGTTCAATTCCTTGGTACCACATATACAGAAAAATCTGGAAGTGGTGTTGTGTTGTGGATCAAGGGGTAGAGTGCTAGCCCTGAGAAAGCTCAAAGATAGTACCCAGGTTCTGAGTTTAAAGCTCAGGACTGGCAAAAAACCAATACACTATATGATCCAAATAACTGAGTTTAAACCAGTGATAATATTTATCTGAGACTATGGCACACAAAAAGTAGTATTTGATGTCTTTAAAAAAATCAAATCTTTATTGTAATGGTGATGAACAGGGGTACTAGAGTTCCATAAGTAAGGTAGTATTTTTCTTTTTAAACACTGTTATTCTCTCCCTCATTTTCTCCTGATTACCCCTTTTTACTCCCCTCCCCCAAGTTATATAGTTCATTTACAACATACTGTCAAGTGTCATTGTTGCATTAATTCATCCTTTGTCCTGTTTCTGTGATTTCCTTTCCCTTCATATAAAGACAAAGGGTACAGAAAACTAAAACAGAAATAAGAAATGCCTGCATATAGCACATAATAAGCACCTCATTTCTAATTCTTGGAGTTAATGTTGATACGTTTCATTATTTGTGGTCCTATTAGATTTGAGCTATTGAGATCCCCTGTTAAGAATATCATAGACATATTCTAGTTGTTACAAATGAGGGAAATCATGCAACCTACTGTTCTAGGGTCTGGCCATAGTAATAAAAATACCATGATACTGGCACAAGAACAGGCCTGAGGACCAACGGAATAGAAGTGAAGACCAAGAAAGGAACCTGCACCTAATCTTTGTGAAGGGAGCCAAAACCCAAGATGGAAGAAAGATAGCCTCTTCAACAACTAGTCCTGGCAGAGTTGGTTAAATATCTGTAGAAAACTGAAGTTAGATCCTTATATATCACCCTGAACCAGAATCAATTCCAAATGGATCAGAGACCTTGAGGTAAAAGCAGATACCTTGAAAATATTAAGGAAGGATTAGGGGAAACATGAGGGCTCCTTGATGTTTTTTTTTAAAAAAATGAAATAAGTATCAGATAACTTGTTTTGGAGTTGATTTGATGCTTATCTTCTTATTTTTTTAAATGCAATTTCCCCTAAGCAGAAGCATGCACATGGCTCCCTAATTGTCCTTTTACAGTTTTAGGACTTTGTATCTAGAACATGCTATTAGTTTCCTTCTAAAACTACATTTAAAATTTAAAAAAAATGTTTGATTAATTTTAGGATAATTTAATTGCACTATACTTCAAATAAAATCTGACTTTAAAAACACGAATATGCAGAGACAGGACTTCGATGCTCATGCTGAGATCTTACCCCTTCCTCTATAACTATTTTGGGAAAAATAATTATGGACTAGGACTCTTCAGAAATTCTGGATATTTTTCTGGAAGAAAATGTCCCTCTCTTACCTCCATCCTTACTTTGTAACCTTGGCTTATACCAGGCCATCCGTTTTTGTAGCACACTTTTCAAAACAATTCTAACTTGGTCCCACCTTTCTAGGACCTAGAGCTGCCTACAGCAGGAAAAATGAAGCCACCAACTTTTACGCAGCCAGGCTAATCATGAGAGTGTGTCCCAGCTTCAGATAAATTGAGTCTTAGTTTTGTTTTGTTTTTCTTGGGAGAGTAATATAAACTTAAAATGGGGAAAGATATTTAATAATTAACACTAAGCTTTAAAAGGAACCTGCTATCATTACTATGTATCTTGATGCAAAGACTATGGTGATAATAAAAGAAAGTACAGAGACACTTGCAAAGAAAAACCCCACAAATATGGTTGGTTTTGGTGTTAAATTCTATTACTCAGAAATGACAGAATTAACCATCTCTGACTTAAAAAGAAGACTGTTTCCATGTTCTTATTTGGTTCTTATTCTTTATTGTCTACTTGTATTGTATGTGTTTATTGTGTTTTAAAAATCTTTATTTTTATTGTATTTTATTGTCAGGGTAACATATAGAGGGATTACAGTTACATTCATCAGGTAGTGGGTGGTAGTGGGTACATTACTTCTTGAACACTCATACCCCTTCCCATATTTTTCTCCCACTTTCCCTCCCCCCTTTAAATATCCTATAAAGACACTGATTCATTCTATGTAATATGAACATCTAGACAGGAGTTTTCTAAAGAAAAAAAAACCACCAGGTAACTTTAACTAATATTAGTAATGTCCATAAAAGCAAAATTATGAATGAGGAAAAAATGTAGCAGCTTAATTCAGAAGTTTATGGGAGGGCTAAGATGAGCTATTATATAGTGACAATTTGAAAGACAAAACTATAAATGTTTTAAATGTTTTGGCTAAGACTTCTTAACTTTTTTTATTATTGACTTAGTCTGGTTTATTTTTAAACCATGAAAATTAAAATAATTTTTATTCATTAAAATACATTTAGTGGGGCTGGGAGTGTGGCCCTAGTGGTAGAGTGCTCATCTAGCATGCACAAAGCCCTGAGGTTCGATTCCTTGGTACCACACATACAGAAAAAAGCCAAAAGTGATGCTATGATTCAAGTGGTAGAGAGTTAGCCCTGAGAAAGTCCAAGGAGAGTGCTCAGGCCCTGCGTTCATGTCCCCAGGAATGGTAAAAAAATAAAAATAAGATACATTTAGTAACAATATAATAAGACATGTTTTGCAATTTTTTAAAACATTGATGACATTTTAGAGCATAATATTTGTGTGAAATTTTATATTTTCCAATTTGCATTGTGACTCCACCTGTTAACATATGATCTACATTAAGCTACTTGAATGAGTTACAAGTTTGTTTACTTGTTTCCTTGGCCAACATCTCTCTCCCATAGAGGGTTCCAAACAGGGAAGAGTAAGTTCCTAAATGACACTTCTATAGCTAGTTATTAATGAATTAACTGATTAGGATTTTCTAATATAGCTCTTTTGGGTCTGAAGATGGCCAATGATGCCTTTATCAAATTTTTTATTGTAAAGCTATAGATTGTTTAAAAATTAGGTCTTTTAATGCCAGGAGTTTGGCCTAGTGGTAGAGTGCTTGCTTAGCATGCACAAAGACCTGGGTTTGATTCCTCGGTACCGCATATATGGAAAAAAAGCCAGAAATGGTGCTGAGGCTCAAGTGATAGAGCTCTAGCCCTGAGAAAGTCCAAGGACAGTGCTCAGGCCCTGAGCTCAAGCCCAGGACTGGCAAAAAAATTATGTCTTTGGTTGTTTTGGAGACAAGATCTCACTATGTAGTCTTGATTGGCCTTGAACTTGAGATCTTCCTTTCTTGGCCTTTCAAGTGCTGGGAATTCAAGTGAGTACCACCACCTTAGCAAAACATTTTCCTAAATAAGATTAATAAACACCTGTTCCTTACCTGTTCCTCTTCTCTTTGGAGCTCAAGGGGTTATAGAATTAATTTTTTTTGCCAGTCCTGGGCTTGAGCTCAGGGCCTGAGCACTGTCCTTGAACTTCCTCAAGGCTAGAGCTCTACCATTTGAGCCTCAGCACCACTTCTGGCTTTTTTTTTCTATGTATGTGGTATGGCTATTTTTTTCTATGTATGTGGTACCGAGGAATCGAACCCGGGTCTTTGTGCATGCTAGGCAAGCACTCTACCACTTGGCAAAACTCCTGGCCTGTAGAATTAATCTTTTTAACATTCATTTACACTTGATTTAGAACAGGTAGTATTTTCTCCATTTTATAAATAAGAATTATATACATAAAGAGGCTAATGACAAGTCAGCAAAGAAACTGGGCCATCAGCCACCAGAATGGCTCTCCTTGCTCCAAACTCTTGCACTTCTGCCTTTACAACCATCCCTTTAGTGAGCCTGGTTTTCACCTGGGGATGGCAATGGTGAATGAAGAAGGTCCTTTATCAATCTGTTTCAGTAATATTGTTTGGATAGTCATTGGTCAATGTTTGTATTTCTGTTTAGTATTCTCCTTCCCTTTTATCCCTCTATGTGAAGATGCTTGAAAGAAACAAAGTAATCTATCATATTTTTATTTTTGACAAATGCCTCTGGAAGGCTGTTATGATAACAATAAACAATTTGGAGTTGAAGGGTTGACATGAGAGATTATCCTCCCAGTAGCATTAACCTAGCAGAATGCCAAGAAAAAAAATCTGCGATTGCAGGAGCATTTTCTGGAGTGAGCTTCTTCTGTAAGCATGTGAAACTGTTAAGACATTGAGTTTTTATGCAGTCATGATTGCAAAACAAATCTTAGGATCTTGGGAAGCATCAAAACACCTTAAGATCACATTTTACAATTTGAACAGTCCCACTAGGTTATAAAATTTAAAGTGGAGAGAAGGAAGAAACCAAACAAGAGACTCTCATCCCAGCTGCTGCTCTTCTGTCCCAGTATGTTGCATGCAAAGGGGAGGGTTAGTTGTACTGATATGCAGAAAAATTCAACAATTAAGCAACAACATACAAATAACACCATGCTGGATCTAAAAAAGGATCTTTAAAAATCATAACCAATGCAACTTCACTTTGCTGGGAAAACATAAACCAAAATTAGACAACTCAAGAGTTGTCTCATGTACTAGGCACTGTAGGATATAGTGACATGCAAGATAGGTATATTCCTGCTGAGGTGCTTAGATTCTAGAAGAGCCAGACATTGAAAAGTGACTTAAGTGATTGGTTATTAATTACATCTGAGATAGGGCATGAAGAAAACATTTACATGGGGGGCATAAAAGGAGTTGGTTGAGACTGAAGTCAGGGAAGGTTTCTGTGTGGAAGGGCCATTTGGATTAGCGAAGGTGCATCCAGGCAAAGGGGAAAGTGTGTGACTTATAGATGGAACGGTAACAGTAGAGCAAACCAGGATGACATGCCATACCCTGGTTCAGATGTGCAAAAAGTATTTTGTAGATTTAGGAAACTGTTTAGCTAGAGTAGGTAAGATATCCCTTTTCAGTATACTCGATCTGATGTAGTAAATATTTCTCTAAACATAATGACTATTATTTATCATTACCCCAAATCAGGAGTAGTCACTCATTGTTACTTGCCACTAATTAACACCCTTGTTATTCTTGGAATTCCATATAACAATCTTGAAGTAACTCTTTCTCCTGCTCCAGATTTTAAGCCTAATGTGGGGTGGGATCCTGCATACTTCTACGCAAATGTGTGTGTTAAGTGTAGAACCAAGAATGAATGGAAGGGAGGCCACATAAAAGGTTAATGCTGGAGTTTAGATGATCAGTGATACTATTTGAATGTGGGAAGGTAGTGATTATTCAACAAGTAGATGGATCTAAGACATACAGAAGAAGACAACAAAAAGGACCCGGTGATTGGCTGAATGTGTGTTGTAAGAGGGAGGCGTGGCAAGAGGATAATGACTTCTGGCTTACAGAATAGATTTTGCTACTACTGATATATGGAGCACTGGAGGAAGTCCAGGTTAAGGGAAAGAAATCTGGAAGGATTTTTTATAGAGAAGAGAATGTATTATAAAAAAAAGCATCTTTTTGGCAATGGCTTGGCATCCTTTAAATTGAAACCTAGCAATTACTCAACTAGACGGTCTGCTAGGTTGGGTCAGATTCTGAGACTTTTATGATGTCACAAGTTCCTCCCCATCATGTCCACTGGGTTGTGTAATTGGCACCTTACACTAAGACATATCCTGCTAAACCTGCTCCTGTTGCAATGTCCTTTAAGAAATAGTGCAGTATCTTTCTACTTGCTTTGGAACAACCTCTGGAGTCATCTTTACTTCTATGTCAACATGTGCAATCAACTAGCAAACTCTATCATTTGTGCCTTTAAAATATATACAGAATCCAACTACTTATTACCCCATATGCTTCAAACCATTGATATTTTATCTTCTCCATTCTGGACTCTTGCAGCTTCTTAATGGCCTCTCTTCTTCTACCCAAGTGCCTCAAAAATCTGTTGTCCACTGCATAAACCAATGAGAGTCCAAATAAATCAGATCATCCACAACTTTCAACAAAAGTTGAAGTCCCCACAGTAGCCTACAAGACTTTCCATGCTCTGACTTTACCACTCTTTCCCTTGTACATCCTCTCAAACACACTGGCTCACAATATTTCTCAAGCATTCTACATATGTTACTCTCTTAAAGTCTTTGCAAATTCTCTTCCTTCCATCTGGAATGCTTCCTTTTTATGCATATGTAGTTTGTTCCTTTAATTCATACTCTAATGGCATTGTTATCTGTGAGGGCCTCCCTGACACCTTGTTTAAAATTGCAGTCCCATTCCCATAGGTATTTCAAATTCTCCCCTGTGCTTTGTTTTTCTCATAGCATTTTAAAATATTTAATGTATACTATAAAGTCAGGCCTACAGAGACAAAGGACACATGTTCTCCTCTCATGTGGAAGTTATATATACTTTATAAAAATATAAGTAAACACACTAAAAAATATACTGTACTTGACCTTTTGATTTTGTTGCTATTTCGACAGGTTCCATTTCCTCATTGGGATCTCAATAGACTCAGCTGTACTGGTGCAGTTATTGCTGGCTTAATCTATGAGCCTCCTTATCCAGATTCATTTCCTGATCTAAGGAAAAGTCTTCATGAAAATTGTGGTAGGCTTGGTGTAAGGATAGCCGCAGCTCAGAATAAATTGGTAATATGTTAGTTGAGTTCTCTGCAAAGCCAACATGGAGCTGAAGTTAGGAGGGTGGTGGGTTTGTTTAGTTAAATGCTTGTGAATGATAAAAGGGCCCTGAAAGAGAATGAAGTAGGGAAAGCCTGAAGATTGTGGTGGAACTCTAGTAAAGTACCAATCTAATGATGGGTTGGGTAAGAACCAATCCAATCACAAAATCCAGGGCAAATACTACCATTAGAGAAGACCAATATTGGATAAAATAGCCAGTTCTTGAGCCCTTGCCAAGCTGAATCATTGGATAGGGCTGCCTGAAGAGAATTTGGCCTCAGCATCACATCTGAAGTGAATGTTAAAGGAATCCCAGCTGGGTCTTTCAGCTCACTGAGCATCTTACATATGAGGTGTGAATTCAGGGCTTTTGCTTTGTAGGTAGCATATACACTTATACTTGAGCCACATCTCTATCCCTCCAGCCCATTTTTCTTTTCAGATAGAATCTGATGCTTTTTTTCCAGGACTGGTCTTAGAGATTCTACAAGTACCTCTACCTCGTGGGTAGCGGAGATTAGAGGGCACCACCATGCTGGACCATGAATAACAACTTCTTTCCTAAATGATGATTTGTGTACTACCCCTCTTTTGACTACCACATATGTTCACAGAAATGTTATTTCCGTCTAATTCTGGATCTCCAAGATGGTCCATAGGGGACTGGGGAGAGAGGAATAAGGTAGGTAGGCTTATGTTCACTGCATTAAGGAGTGTAGGCTCTCTATCCACCAGCTGAGAAGTGATTGGTGGCAAGATTTATTTTCTCTTCTTTATTCACTTTCCCCTTTAGATGAAGGGAGGAAAAAAAACCCATTAACATAATGGATTTTATGAATTTACTTGAGATAACTGCCTCAAAATGGGAGCTTTTGTGCAATAACCAAAGCCTTGTCTTTCAGTGACAGATAGGGCAATCCAGAGCTACAGGAGAGCATCAGTGCTATTTTATGTATTTTAAAATATCTCACAACAAATGCAAATCAAGTGCTTTAAAATTTTAAATCATTACCACCAATACATACTTCACACAACAAACTAGCAGTGGCAGTTATTACATCATCTTAACAGAAATCTACTCTCCTGCAATCAATTAAACTCATTACACCTGAATAATCATTACCACTGATGTATAATTTAAATAATCTCTGCTAGATGATTTATTTATGATGCTTAAGCCTATGAACAACATTCCAAAGCATCACTCTGTAAAGTATTATAAAGTTTCCTGTTGAAGTCATTTCAGAACTTAGTGAATTTTCAGTATTGCCTTGGGACAAATTGTTAGAGACAGAAAGAACAGCCTCTCTCTGTCTTTTATCTTTCTCCTGATGGGCATTTTGGAAGGAATTTATTTTTCTTGAAAGATGACTACCAATATAACTAACTCATACAAATATCCTTCTATTTGACTACTAGGTTCCACCCAAAAGCTTTCTCTTCAGTAAGCATATACTTGAAGAACCTTAAGACTTCTGGCTATAACTTCAGCAGTTACTTTTCCACCAGCATATGGACTTCCACGTTCCTAGACTAGAATTGGGGATATTTTATTTATTTACTACTGATCTTATGATCCTAAGCATGCAGTTTTACCCTTGTTTAGGTATGTTTGATAGCAAGAGACAGAAATTTACTCAAGGTACCTTGGACTGAATGATGGTTTACTGTCATATTAAATGCTAACATCCCATAGGCACTCAAGGCTAAGGACTTATTTGTGGCCCTGCCATACAGGAATGGGAGCCTGGGATGTCAAGCATCGAAGAGTATTCTGACCCCTTTTAGGGAGCTACAGCTACATTTCTTCTCTTGACAAGGTTGTGTCATACTGTTTCCTATAGCTTTCATGCCACTCTAGAACTTTAGCACATGCAGTATTGGCTTGCCACGTCAGGATTGGCTTCTGCCTTCTGTTGACTTTAGTCTCAGTATCCTTATGTTGGCATCTGTTCCTGAATTTCAGGACAAAGTACCCAAGGGGCTCATGTTGGGTTGAATGTAAACCCTAGTCTATTCAACTGTGAGTGAGGAAGGGGTGACATATCATGAGATTTAGTAAGTGTAGCACTTCCTAATAAATAATAGGGATAGTATGGGAATGATTGGAATATCAATTGAAAGCTGATGTACAGTTTGAGTCCCAGAAATACTTATGAAAAGTAAGAATGTGTGTAAATGTTTGAAATATGTTTATTACTGAGGAGTTGTATAGCATAGCAATTAAGAGAATAGACTAAACCTGGTGTGGTAGGTCATGTCTGTAATCCTAGCTCCTCAGGAGGCTGAAATCAGAGGATTGTGATTCTAAGCCAGCCTGGGTAGGAAAGCCCATGAGATTCGTAAATTATCCAATAAAAAGACAGAAATGGAATTGTGGCTAAAATGGTAGAGTACTAGCTTTGAGCAAACACTTCAGGGACAGTGCCCAGGCCCTGAGTTCAAGCCCTAGGATCGGCACCAAACAACAAAAATA
The DNA here is from genome assembly GCF_031878675.1 of Megascapheus bottae. Lineage (NCBI taxonomy): Eukaryota > Metazoa > Chordata > Mammalia > Rodentia > Geomyidae > Megascapheus > Megascapheus bottae. Next base: position 24,262,115 of record NC_143547.1, read on the forward strand.
TATCAGAAACTCTGGAGTCACACTTAGAATCTTTGTGACCTTGAACATGTTATTTTCCTTCTCCATAGCACAGTTTTCTTATCTGTAAAATGGAGATCGCTGAACCTGTCTTATAGTGTTCTTATCATCAGTTAATGTGTAGAAACAAAACATTTGTCATTTATTTGCTTAAAATCATGTCCAAACCACAATCCACCTACGTTTAGACATTCCATTGTTACTGGGAACACGGACATTCACCTTAGCATGTAGTTTCCCTTCTGTAGAGACAGAATCTCACAGTTTTCTGCCTGGGTTGGCCTGGCAACATGAGGCTCCTACTCTCAGCCTCTCATCTACCTTGTATGAAAAGCATGTACCCTAGTGCCCAGCTATTTTTAGACGGGGTCCTATGAACTATAATGCCTGGGTTGGTCTTGAACCATGATCATTCTGTTTTCAGTCTTCCAAGTAGTTAAGATAACAGGCTGAGCTACCAGCACCCAAGCTGGAGTTTCTTCCCCTTCTTGTTATTTAGTTTAGTACTATAGTCACACTTTATTCATAAAAGTACTGACTTTCATTATCTCTGTATACCACTTACCCTACTAGTTAATTTAATTTTTCTCTAGCATACTTAAAGGAAAAAAACCTCTTAATTATATTTGCACAAAGAAGAAACATTTTGTCTTTACAATAAATGTATATCCAGTATTATTGGCCTTAAATAGAATCTCTCTCTCTCTCTCTCTCTCTCTCTCTCTCTCTCTCTCTCTCCATATATATATATATATATATATATATATATATATATCTCCACTATATCCCTGAATCCAAAGTAGGTATATTTGCCTGTTTTATAGCTGGCTTTCTGCCAGAGAGACAGAGAGAGAGAGAGAGAGAGAGAGAGAGAGAGAGAGAGAGAGAGAGAGAGAGAGAGAGAGAGAGAGAGAGAGGGACAGAGAGAGAGACAGAGACAGAGAGACAGACAGAGACAGAGACAGAGAGACAGAAAGAGAGAGAGAGGGATAGAGAGACAGAGACAGAGACAGAGAGACAGAGACAGAGAGAGACAGACAGAGACAGAGAGACAGAGACAGAGACAGAGAGACAGGGACAGAGACAGAGAAAGAGACAGAGAGAGAGACAGAGAGAGAGACAGAGAGAGAGGAAAAAGAAGAAAGGAGAAAGAAAAAAGGAAAAAGAAGAGATAAGTGTTAGGAAAGCTTTAGAAAAGGCCAGGCATTGGTGACTGATGCTTAGGAGGCTGAGATCTGAACATCTTGGTTTGAAGCCAGCCTGGGCAGAAGAGTCCCATGAGACTCTGTTTTTTTAATATATTTTTTATTGTAATTAATAGAAGGGTTACATTATATTCACCAGATAGAAGGTGTATTACTTCACAAAAATTGCTACCCTTTCTCATGTTTTTGTCGCCATTTCCCTCCCCCCGCATTTTTTGCTGTTGGTTGTGGGGCTTGAACTCTGGGCCTGGGTTCTGTCTCTGAGCTCCTCAGCTCAAGCCTACCAACATACCCCTTGAGCCACTTCGGGTTTTCTGGAGTTTAATTGGAGATAAGAATCTCTCTGACTTAAATGCCTGGGCTGGCTTTGAACCACAGTCCCTACATCTTAGCCTCCTGAGAAGCTAGGATTATAGGCATGAGCCACCATGCTCGGCACCCCACGAGACTCTTTTCTCTAATTAACCATGCAAAAACTAGAAATGGAGCTGTGGCTTAAAAGTGTTAGAAAGTAGAGAGCCAGCTTGCGCAAGAACTCAGGGACAACAACCAGGCCCTGAATTCATGCCCCATGACTGACAAAAATAAAGAAGGAAGGAAGGAAGGAAGGAAGGAAAGAAGGAAGGAAGGAAGGAAGGAAGGAAGGAAGGAGGGAAAGAAAGGAAAGGAAGAAAAGAAAGAAAGAAAGAAAGAAAGAAAGAAAGAAAGAAAGAAAGAAAGAAAAGGAAGGAAGGAAAGAGGGAAGAGAAGAAAGCGTGAGACTAACATACCAATGGGAAACATGGGTAATGATATAATCCGAGGATTAAAAAGAATTGAACAGGACCTAATGCTCTCACTATGTGACTTAATGTTATTTAATACTAGGTGTGAGGATGACCAAAAATCACCCCTGAAATTATCTCTCATACCATAGTAGTACAAGCTCCACAAATGGGAAAACCACTGTTCAGAAGGTACTAACAGCCCAGTGAGGTATTTTTTTCTTTTTTTTAAATTATATTTTCTTTACAGAAAAATCATACCCCAAGGAAATTAGGGAGGCTTGGACTTCAAATACTTTTCTCTAACACACTAACCTTGGAAGAGGCTTATCATCTCTTGATTCCTTGTCTGCCACAATGAGAGAAATAACAATGCCTAATTTGCAGATTATGAAGATGAACTGTAACAATACATGAGGAGTGCTTAGCACATGTCCTAACTAAAATGAGTCCTAATAATATGTTTCTTATTATAAGTGGGATCATCCATATTCTGACTTGCTTTTTTTTTTTTTTGCCAGTCCTGGGCTTGAGCCCAGGGCTCAAGTACTTGGACTTTCTCAAGGCTAGAGCTCCAGAACTTGAGCCTCAGCACCACTTCCGGCTTTTTTCTATGTATGTGGTACCAAGGAATCGAACCTGGGTTTTGTGCATGCTAGTTTTATTTTCCTGTGAGTTCATGCAAATCTCCCACTTTAAAAATGGCTGCATACAGGAAAGTCCCCATGAGACTCATATCTAATTAACCACTCAAAACCTGTAAGCAATGCTGTGGCTCAAAATAGTAGAGCACTAGCCTTGAGCAAAAGAGCTCAAGGGCCGTGCCTAGGCCCTGAGTTCAATCCCCATCACTGACCAAAAGAAGGCTACATAGAATCCTAACATATGTAAAACCCATACTTTATTTTATCAGTCTTTTTAATGGAAGCATTAGAGGTTTCCTTCCCCCTAAACTGAGGGAACTGAGTCACAAAAATGCTTGAGTGGACCAAAAGTAGAATCATGTTCTGTGCTTCTATGTTCTGAAACATTGTCAACAGCAGGTTAATCCCCACCAATGGTAATGCCTTATCTAGGTAAGCCAGAAATACTGGCTGTTACATAGTTTATAATTCTCTGACCTAGAGGTAAGGGTGTGTGTGTGTGTGTGTGTGTGTGTGTGTGTGTGTGTGTGTGTGTGTGTGTGTGTGTGTGTACCAGTCCTGGGGCTTTAAAACTCAGGGCGTTGATACTGTCCCTAGCCTTCTTTTGATCAAAGATAGCACTCTACCACTTGGGCCACAGTCCACTTCTGGCTTTGAGTGGTTTGTTGGAGATAAGAGTCACGGATTTTCCTGCTCAAACTTTCTTCAGACTGTAATCCCCAGATCACAGCCTCCTGAATAGCTAAGATTACAGGCCTGAACCACTGGTTCCCAGAAAGGCAGTTTTATTTGACATGTAAATGGTTATTTGTTACTTAAGGGATATAGAGTAGCCAGGGATCTGATAGAGCTGAGAAAGCCTGAAAAGATACCTGGGGGAAAAGACCAAACCAAGACTCACCCGTAAAAAGAAGAGATAGAAAAAATTTTCAGGTTTATTCTGTCTACATCTTGCTTTCAGTTCTTTTGTCACTTCTTTTGACCATGTTTATGGTATAGAAGAAATAACCACTGACATTTCAGTGTCTTTCTAACACAATGCCTTATATTGAAATGTTCAATATTTACTGAGCGAATGAGTAGACTGAAATTCCTGATTACCTATGAAGACTCAGGGAATCCTCAGCCAAATATCCAGGTGTGGCAGCGACGCCATCTAGGAATGAAAACATCATCCTACTCAGTCCTGCAAAGACAAGCCAAGTCAGACACTAGCGGGCAGAGGCAAGTACTGAACAGGATGATTGCCACATGGAGTTGCACAATGTTTCAGGTACTCATACAGGGTAAGGAATCATGAAAGAACCATTCTAAGACGTTGCACGCCCCCTCGGTGCAACACTATAAAATCAGGATTTCTCACCCAAGTTTATGATTCCATTAGAAAAAGAAAAGTAAAACTATTGGTAAATCTAAGGAACAATATTGACTATAGTATTTCTCTGGCTGAGTCAGTTTACAAAACATATTGAACAGGGCTCTGTGGCCCTCAAGAGCAAAATCCATGAGTTATACCTGAAGAAGTTAAAGCAAGTGTAAATAAACACACAAGACTGCCTGTGTTGGGTTGTTCTTTATGGGCAGCAGTATCATTCCCTTTATGTACTAAACATGATTTCAACTTGCAATGCTTTGAGCACAAGTACAATGTATTCCAAGTAAAAGCTCTCTGAACTGAGTACTTTGAGTCAGTGGCTCCAATTGATTTGAAGTAAAACAAAGTAAGTGTGTTCTATGGAGTTTGTATTTGACTTTCACTTTGTCTCGGCTACGTGTTAGTCATAATTTTCTTAAAATAACTGCATAACAACTAGCTATCAACTTTCCCTTAGTTTCCTATGTTTGAACCATTGGATTGGCTGAACCATTTGGCTGTGGCTCTATTAGGTTCAACTGGGATTTGTTGGGTTAGGTTCCAGGAGGCAGATTGGATTCAAGTCTGTTCAATGTTACCTCCTCATAATGGGTAATAGAAATTCAAAAAAGAAAACCAAACCATACAAGCATACTTGAAACTTCTACATGTGTTTGGCTAATAAACATTTCACTAGCCAAAAACTGTCAATGGATCAGGGAATAATACTTCTCCAATGGAGCGGGACAATGGACCCAAAGAAAAACCAGTGAACACATAATGCAGTCTAGCATACTAGGGGACCTCAATTTAGATAGCAAATTTTTGTGCCTCAGTTTTCGCAATCAAGAGAATCAGTATCATAATATTTGGAGTAGGGTGTTTACCACAGTAAACATTCAAATATGTCTACTTTTCATACTTCGGCTATTTTTCAAAACAATGTTCTTGCTTTCTAGGGATTCAAATTCCAACAAATTTTGACCTAACTATACTGTTTGTAACAATAAACATATTAGCACATATTTAGAAAGATGATATAATGTAGTTGGAGTAAGGAAAATCTTGATAAACCAGAATTCATTAGCCTGGTTTTAAGACTTTTTTTGTGGGACATGGGGCTTGAACTTGGCCTGGGCACTATCCCTGAGCTCTTATTTATATATTTTTATTGTAATTAATAGAAGGGTTACATTATATTCACCAGATAGAAGGTGCATTACTTCACACACATACATACCCTTTCTCATGTCTTTATCCCTGAACTCTTGAACTCAAGGCTACTGCCCTATCCCTGGGCTTGGGCTTTGTCCCTGAGCTCTTCAGCTCAAAGCTACCACCCTACCCATGAGCCAAGTCCTGCTTCCTGTTTTCGAGAGGTTAATTGGAGGTAAGAGTCTCAGGTCCTTTTGTGCCGGGCTGGCTTTGAACCTTGATCCTCAGATCTCTGCCTCCTGGGTAGCTAGGATTAAAGTCATGAGCCACCACACCGGCTTGAAGACTTTTTTTCTCAAACAAATTATGACTGCTCAATAAATACCAAACTGCAAAAATTATGAGATTGAAGAATTATGTCTCAGAATCAAGTTATTCACAGAAGATCCAATAAACCTGCTCTCATAGAAAGCAGCCTTAGTATTCTATAAACAGAACAATGCTAGTAAAATAAGTGGGGGTACATATTAAAATAGGAGAACCTCTAGCTGAACTGCAGATTCATCACAGTTGGTATCTCAAATCCTGGCTATAGGAAAAGTAGAATACAGGTGACTTAGATTTAACAAAGGACTCCTCCAATGGGTCCTCACCAAAACCAAGGATTCCTTCCTTCCTTCCTTCCTTCCTTCCTTCCTTCCTTCCTTCCTTCCTTCCTTCCTTCCTTCCTTCCTTTCTTCCATTTTTTCTTTCCTTTTTTTTCCTCTTTACGCATTGATCTTGGGTCTTGATCTCTGAGCTTTTGTGCTCAAGGTTAGCACTCTACCACGTGAACCACAATTCTACTTCTGGCATCTTTCTCCATTCATGTGTGCGTGCGTGTGTGTGTCACTGGGAATTGAACTCAGTGCCCCATCCTTATTAGATAAACACTCTACCTCTTGAGCCAGGCTCCTAGCCCTTTTTTGCTTTAATCATTTCCACATGGAGTCTTGTGCTTTCAGCTGTGCTGGTTGTAGACTGTGATCCTCTTGCCTTGTAAGTATTTGGAGTTAGAGATATGCACCATCACATCTGGCCTTTGTATTTTCATTTTTAATGACTTAGCTATGCTATGGAAATCATTTTTTAATATCGTTTTCCTTCCTTACATTCTGGCACTCTACATGGATTTGATGTTTCATCATCTATTTGATTTTCTTTTTGCTAGTCGTGGGGCTTGAACTCAGGGCCTGAGCACTGTCCTTGGACTTTTCTCAAGGCTAGCGCTCTGCCACTGGAGCCATAGCACCACTTCCACTTTTCTATGTATGTGGTATTGAGGAATTAAATCTGGGTCTTTGTGCATGTTAGGCAAACATTCTACCTCTAGGCCAAACTCCCGGTTCCTATTTGATTTTTTGTGCCAGTCCTGGGGCTTAAACTTAGGGCCTGAGCACTGTCCTTGGACTTTCTCAAGGCTCTTCCATTTGAGCCATAGCACCACTTCTGGCTGTTTTCTATGTATAGGGTACCGAGGAATCAAACCCGGGTCTTCATGCATGCGAGGCAAGCACTCTACCACTAGGCCAAAATCCTGGCTTATCACCCATTTGAGTTCCCCATGTGTTTATTAATTTTTCTCTTATTAACTGTAGTTGACTTTTTATTCTGGGCCTCACACTTTTAAATTGCTTATCTGCATGCGAAATGGAGGATTTTTAAAATTTGTTTTATTTTTATTTTTATTTTTTGGGTGCCAGTTCTAGGCCTTGAACTCAGGGCCTGGGCACTGTCCCTGAGCTTTTGTGCTTAATGCTAGCACTCTACCACTTGAGCAGCAGCTCTTCTTCTAGTGTTTTGGTGGTTTCTTGGAGATGAGATTCTCACAGCTTTTCTGCCCAGGCTGGTTTGAACTGGAATCCTCAGATCTCTGCCTTCTGAGTAGCTAGGATTACAGGTGTGTCACCAGTGCCTGGCTGGAAGTATTTCTTTAAGAACTACCTAATAATTCTTTAAAAAAATTATCTTTAAGTAGTTGTACAAAGGAGTTACCATTCAACAAGGCAATTTATAAAAACAATGCATTGTGGTCAATGCCACCCCTTTGAACATTGTCACCCTTCCCTTCTAATCCCCCTTTTCTTGCTTTTCTTAATTTTGTAGAAAATGCATAATTTTGACTGTGGGTCCCCCACATTTTTTAATCTTCATTCATCTACTCTCAACCACTTTCAAGTACCCATTTCCTGCTGTTTATTTTGTTGCGCTTTGATTTAGACTAAGGAAGTACACTGTTGATTTCTTTCCCGAATCTGCATTATTTCTGTTATTACATCTGTGTACGCTTGCATAACTCCCAAAGTGTTTATTTGTATATTTATAATCCTTAATCAGGAAACATATAACCTTTGTTTCTCTGGGCCTGGCTTACTTTACTTCACATAATTTTTTCTCGTCTTTCCATTTCTTTCATTTTTATTTTTTTAATTTATTTATTGTCGGGGTAATGTATAGAAGGGTTACAGTTACATTCGCCAGGGAGCAGGTACATTACTTCTCACACATTGATACTCCTTCTAATTTTTTTGTCCCAATTTCCTTCCTCCACCCCTTCAAGTCTTTTCATTTCTTTTCAAATGGCACAATATTATTTTTTAATGGATGAATAAAATTTCATTATATATGTATCACGTTATCTTGATCCATTTGTCCATCGGGGTGTATCTGGACTGATTCCATGTCTTGCCTATGTGCTGCAATGAATATGGTTGTGCTTATTGATTCTTATATCTGTATTTCCTAGTTCTTTGTCCCCATCCACTCTTTATTTCTACCTCTCCACTTAGCTATTTTCCCCACATTAAAAACTGACCTGGTGCCAGTGGCTCATGTCTATAGTCATAGCTACTCAAAAGGATCACACAGTTTGAAGCCAATCTGAGAAAAAATGTTCATGAACTCTCCATCTCAACCAATATTGGGTACAATGATGTGCACCTGTCATTCCACCTATACAAGAAGCTGAGTTGAGGAAGATCCTGATTTCCGTAGAATATTGCTTGTTAAATTGGACTCTGGGAGCACATACGATCTTGTGACTTCCCATCAGAGGTATCAAAGAAGGTGAGGGAGAGAGCATCCAACAAAGAAAGCCAACTTGACCACCACTCCTCATGAATGCTAACTGGAGTGATATTTCCTCTCATATTGTGATAAACTGTATGAAAATTTCAGAGTCTAAATTATTTTGTTTGAAATTTGCAGACTAGCTGATTGTCAAGACCTCTTCTAGTTCTTATACTCTGTTGTTTTGTTGAACCATTGAACAGAGCTTATGAGTTGAAGACTATAAACAAAACAGTTTAAGTGTAACTTCAGACTATCTTCATGCATTAGACAAGTTCAGAAAGATAGTGCAAGGAATCTCTATTATCTTGTTCCTGCTTCAGTAAAAGTCTTTGTTTTCCTTTTGGTTTCCAATTTTAAGAACTCACACAAAATAATTCAGATAAATGATTTTTAATTCTTATTTTCCTTCCGTTCTTCACGATGGTTAATCTGGAAGTAATATAACTTAGAACTGTATTCTACTTCTAACCAATCATTCAATTGTTCCTCAGTTTTTTGTGGTGCAATATTTTAGGTACCTTTAGGCTCTAACGGACAGTGACCTTGCTCTTGTTTCTTTTGATGGTTTCAACCCCACAGCTAAGATTTCCACTTTTCTGTTCATGTTGATCCTTTATCAGAGAACCAAAAATACTCACTGGACCCCATCTTCTGTAAGGTGGTGGGTGCTTTCAGGGTGAAATTCAGAACATTCTAGATTTTGTTCACTCTTCTGTACAAGGTTTTTCTGTGTGCATGTTGACAGAAGAGGCAGCAAAAAAAGTTAAAGCTTCACTAAAATTATTTAGCAAAAGGGCCCATATTTCACAATGTTGTAAATTCAAATATTTTTGAGCTTTGAATAGCTAGGCTTTGAAGACTTAATGATTGCCTAGGCAGATGCTGTTGAGGACTCGGTTTTTGTGTCCTTATGGCGCTGTTCCTATAGTTTCTTGCTATGCAATTCTCTGCCTGAGTGCTTTCTTTGGTTACAGTAGCTGGCTGCATCAGTTTACAGGGAAGGAAGCTCAAATGTGCTGGAGATTTGATGACACCAAGATTAGCCTCCAAGTTGTTGGAAACATACAGGAACTTTATTGTCCTGTAAGGGGACAATTCAGAGGCATTGTCTATAGAATCTTAGAAGTCCTTAGTATAGTTAAATGTTAACAATCCTTAGAGATAATTTCCTTAACCCATCCTTGATACTGTTACTTCCCTTCTCTGCTTCTCCTACTTCTACCATTTTTTTCTTTTTATTATCACAAAATAAGCTCCCAAATAAGGAACATTTTTAAAAAACCAAACTACTTGAATCCATGTCTATTTTTCAGGAACTAGTTCTGAGGGAAACATATATATATATATATATATATATATATATATATATATATATATATGTGTGTGTGTGTGTGTGTGTGTGTGTGTGTGTGTGTGTGTGTGTGTGTCAGAGTCCAGTCAGATGGCAGAAATTTCACTCACAATGCTAACAGAGAAAATTTAATAAAAATTGTTGAGTAGGTATGATGTTAAATTTCTGGGGCTGTCATAATAAAGTACCCCAGGGTACATGTTTTAAACAACAGAAATGCATTGACTTACAGTTTTGAGAGCATACAGTCTGAAATCAAGGTGAAAACATGATTGGTTCCTTCTGAGAACGGTGAGGGGAGAAGTTTGTTCCAGACCTTTCTCTGCCTGTTTCTGGTCCTTCAGACTTTCCTTGACTTATATGTAGGTAGTGATTTCTCTGTGTTTTCACCTTAACTTCCCTTAGTACATGTCATTCCTCACGTCCCAGTTTAGTCTTTTTGTAAAGATATCAGTGAAATTAAGTTGGAGCCTATCCTAATGATCTATTCTTAACTTAAACATCAACAAAAAAATCCAATTTCCAAGTCAGATTTTATTCACAGGTACTGGGTAGGACTTCAACATTTTAAAAGGGACATAATTAAATTCATAATTATATTTGGAGAGGTTAAAAAAAGAACTAGCAACCTCTAGATAGATTTACTACTCTTAGGGCCAAGAGAATAAAGAGGAAAGTTTGAAATTATTATAACTTGGAGGCAGGAGAGACCATATGAGGTTGATATGTAGACACTAGTGTTATTGTCTCTGTACTGAAAGAAGAGGCCTCACAGGACCTGGATTGAGGTGCCTGAGAAAAGGGAACCAACAGGCTGGCTAGTACTAGTGTCCTTTGAATTAGAACAGGATGAAATTGTTTGAAGTATTGCAAACCAGTTATATGGATTTGTAATAAGGCAAGAATTTACAGAACATACAGAATTTACTCTTTGCCAGTTCAAATCTTGGAGTCTTTATTAAAAAGGCCAGTGACTACTTGGTGGACTAGGGGGAGGTGTCTCAAAGGCCAGCAGCCAGAAAATGCACTCAATACATTCAGGAAACAGGCCAGAGATGGCAGAAACAGTAAGTACAATATCAAAAGCCAATTCAGCTCCCATGGGAGAGCTAAATTGGGAAACCATGGTCCAGTCCCAGGCACTGGACTGACAGGCCTAGCAACCTAGCAGCCAAGTGCCCACACCAGTCTCCAGGCATGCAGGCACAACCCATCACCTGCTGGAGGGGGGCTTTCCCTTCCCCCACCAGAGGATGAGAACCAGACCCCAAATCTCCATTTGGAGGGCTTTGTTTTCACACATGGAGAGCCCTGCCCCCTGCTCACCATGAGGCTAGGCACCTGCATTTAATGAATAACCTCTTTTCACCAGTAGGCTTTCCACTTCTGAGTGGAGAATTCCCTCCCCCAGCCAGAGGTGCCAGGATAGATGGAGAAGCCCTTGCCCCCAGTACCTGGGCAGGTGCTGGCATGGCTGTGATAGTTTCCTTATTTCGACTCAGCCATCTTATTTCAGACTGAGCTCCTACTACAGGAAGGAACTGCCACCGCTGGGATTAGGAAGTAGGGTAGGGGTGATTTTCAGAGGAGCAAGAAGCAGATGGGAAACCTCAAGAAACAGCAAGTAAACAGGAAGAAGCATATCCTTTCCTCTTGTCCCAGCTTTGCAACTCTCTCCAGTGCTCTATAAGGCCAGAGTTGAGTAGGTTCTCAGTCCCAGTGAAGGAAAGAGCCTGAATTTAAGTAACTTCTTACAGCCATCCTGGTGCCTCTAATTAGGTGGAGGGGGCTCTCCATCCTGTGCTGAAAAGTCTAGTAATGAAAGAGTCCATTCATTGAATGAGGTGCTTAGCTCAAGAACTAGGAGGGCTCTGCTTCAGCGAAATGCATAGCCTTAGGATTCTGCCTTGATGACCTCCCTAAATGACATGAATCACCACCCTCTGAATAGCCTTTAAGATTTCCCCTATATGGAAGGTTGGATGTATCTTTCCTAGACAGAAAAGTTCTGCTGGTACCTGAGCTTGTACCTGAGTATGTCCAAATAAGATCTGCTTTAGTTAAGGTTTGATCTCCACCCCAAGCATGTGATTTTTATCTTTAAAAGCGTGATGCAAGCACTGATTGGGGCTGTATATCTTTGAGACAGGAGTCGATGTCCAGACTACTGGTGCTTTAATCAAGATTCCTGATTTGACTTCTGAAAATGTGGCTTCTCAGTTTGCTGTACAACACCAGCATAACAAAGCAAAATATTGAAGACTGAGTTTGGAGTTGAGAGAGTAGTTTAATTATTGGCACTTTAGGCAATCAGGTAACTCAGGAAAGTAAAATTTTTGTCCCAAGGCAAGAAAAGATCAAGTCTAAGAATATCAACATGGATGTTTGACTAATGACACTAAACAGTACTTGGATATGAAAGTAGCACCTTACATAATAGTGTGGCTATAAGGAACTATGATTGAATTATTTTTTGCTGGTCCTGGAGCTTGAACTCAGGGCCTGGGCACTGTCCTTTTAGCCACGGTGCCACTTTGGTTTTCTGGTGGTTAATTGGAGAGAAGAGTCTCATGAACTTTCCTTTCCACGGCTAGCTTTGAACCACAGTCCTTCAATCTCAACCTACTAAGTAGCTAGGATTATAGACCACTAGAGCCTGACTGTGATTGAATTTTTAACAACATAGTAGAACTTCAGCATAGACATGAGAACCATTTTCTTCAAAGTATTTTCATGGAATTGTTTAAAAATCTGTCCATGACTCCAAGAATATTTAAAACATTTTTTTGCATACCCATGGCCTATCCTTTGATTCAATCCATGTTGTCATTCATTTTTCTTTGAGAGTGGATTAACTTTTTGGAAACAACTTGTCATCCCAAGCTAAATATAATGAGTAAAAATTACATGATGAGGGTCAATTCTATTTTATTTACTTATAACTAAATAAATAGTTGGTCTTGGTGCTTGAACTCAGGGCTGGGGCCCTGTCCCTGAGCTTTTTTTGCTCAAGACTAAACTCTGCCACCTAAGCCACACCTCTACTTTCAAATTTTGGTGGTTAATTGGAGCTAAGAGTGTCTCTGACTTTCCTGCCTAGGGTTGACTCAGAACCTTGATCCTCAGATCTCAGCCTCCTGAATATATAAGATTACAAGTATGAAACATTGGCACTCTGGTTCCTATTTTGTTTTTAACAGGGTAGAAACAGTGGTTTGAAGGGTGACATATCAAAATCAAGATGCAATTTTATTTAAAGATATGATCTGATTGGTGGTCTCTGATATTATAATTCTCAACTTGTCAGTAAAATATTTATGAATACAGATAAAGATGAAGGCTCATAATAATAAAGAAAATCAGGACTAATATTTTGTTATTTGCCAATTCTGTAGGACCTTTTGAGCCAAAGGAATATGAAGATCATCCTCAATCCAATGGGGATACATTAAACAATTTTAATAATGGAAAACTTAGATCCTCATTTTGGGAAAATTACTCTGAACATAATACAGAGAATGACTTGATGATGACTGAACTAGAGTGCCATTTATAGATTACTGCAATAATTTCCATGGGAGGTTATCTTCCCAGTCCATCCATAATTTTCTTTCCTAACTATTAATTATAGAATTTCAACGTAATTGATGGTGAAAATGGAAAAAGATGGGTCCATTGGGGTAATATATGAGGTAGATTTTATAGGGCTTTGTCCCTGGTTAGATGTGTGGAAGGTGGGAGAGAAGAGTCACAGATGGTACCCAGCTTTCTTACAATGGCAATTATTGCCTATGTAAAGGAAAAGAAGAAGGAAGGTATAGGATACTATTGCTAGGTTTCTAACTTGTTCTACTTCCTACTACAGGGGTTTTGAGTTACCCTATGTGTGGGCTCTAGGGGAATGTAGTTGGCAGAAATAAATTAAGTATACCTGGGACAAAAAATCCATTCATATGTATTATTCTGAGCTTGGAGGTATTTCCTTCCAATTCCTTTAAGATTTCACAACCTTGGGCCAGGAGTGTGGACTAGTAGTGTACAGTGCTTGCCTAGCATGCATGAAGCCCTGGGTTCAATTCCTTCATACCATATATACAGAAAAAGCCAGAAATGGTGCTGTGGCTCAAGTGGCAGAGTGCTAGCTTTGAGCAAAAGTGCTCAAGGACACTGCCCAAGCCATGAGTTCAAGCCCAAGAATGGCTATATATATATATATATATATATATATATGCACACACACACACATACACACACACACACACACACACATATATATATATATTACAAGCAGAAACTGCTGATTCACAGAACAAGTGACCTAGACTGCCTTGTCCTGAATATTTTTTCCTGTTAAAAATCAGTGGGTGAAAACTTAGTTTAGTGTACACTATTGTGGGAATGAGTCACAATTAGTTTTAAACCCTTTCTTTTCTTTCGAGCACACCCACCTAATATTCAGGCTGATGTCGGCATGAGTGTATTAACTCCAAGCAAAACTTTGGATTGCCCATCTTCCTTACAATAATTAGAAATCTACTTTCTTTGTCTTTTCTATTTCTGTCCCTCCCATTTTCTTCTACATCGTCTAGCTCTGCTTTGTGGAGGAGCAGATACTGGAATTGGACTTGGTCTTTGAAACAATGAATTAAGTTGTTATATGGTAGAAGTACAATCTCTAGGCAGTTTTGGGAATTGATAGTATTACTAGGAACAAACATTACTTGCCCCACCCCTATTGCTGAAGCCCTTGCTCAGCAATACATCATCCCTGCCAGGAAAGGAACAGCTGTAATAGTACTGAAAGGCAGGTGGGTGGAGAGGACCTATGTTGTGCTTCATGAAATACTTGGGTGTCGGGGTCCTTCTTCCCCGTCCCTCTAGATCAGCAGGAGGGATAGGGAAAACACGCCCTGACCAGGAGGAGCCAAGCGAGGAGAGGGCTTACTGTCCGCCTGTAACAGCCCTCCTTCCCCAGAGGACAAACAGACGCATCAGCCAGGTTTGTCAAGGCAGGAACCTCTCTTCCCCCAAAAAAACCCAGCCTGAGGAAATCCCTCCAGCTAATATACCCTCACACTAGGTCTCAGCAGAGGGTGATAAATCCATAACACATCTGTAACCAATGGTAATCAAGTCTTGCGCCCTGCCTCTTGTCTTGTCTTGTCTCAGCAGAAAGTTATTAGACATGGTGTTACTTGGCTCCCAGCACCTGGGAAGGTCAAAGACTTTCCAGATTAAGGTTCTTTGTTCAAATTAAATTCAGGATAAATCTAAAATAAGTCAAGATTTTGTTTGAAGCAATATTTCCTAGAACAGTGAAGTTTAATCAGAAACAGTAGCCATGGAATAAGTCAACTTAAAAAAAACACATAAGTATGTAAAATTTTCCATATTTAAGAAACAACTTTCTTCAAATAAAGAAGGAGATTTAGTCTGAATGATATAGCTATCTACTTCAGTAGATACCTTGGGCTCTCCTAGCAGAGATTTACAATAGAGCAAAACCTAGATACATAAGGCCATATGGGATGACGCTAAATGAAAGGACCTCCAGTATATAGAAACAAAAGCCATATAATGAGTGATTGTTGTTCTTAATATACTATGTTATCTCTCATCTCTTTTGCTGTCCCTTGGTTTTCTCATATTGTTATAGTATTTTACTTTATTATCTGATCTAGTGTATATATATATATATATGCTTATTTGGTTATTTGAAATAAGATAGGGAAGGGGAGAAAACAAGATGAGGGGTGGGGGTAGGGAGAGGGAAATGGGGGATCAAGACATGAAAAAGGGTATCAATGTTTGAAGTAATGCACCTTCTATCTGGTGAATATAATGTAACCCTTCTATTAATTACAATAAAAATATATATGAAAAAAACACTTCACAAGCCCAATACCTGTTTGCTAAGGCTGTGTACTTCATGAATATAGCCTTCAACCTTACCTTTCAGGGACTAAGGCCTGTGAGTAAAGATCTAGCTAAATCAATAGTAACCTGAATAAATTTGCAACAGGTTAAGAAGACAGTGTGAAAAAAGAAAACCAACAACATAGGTTAAGCATATGCCAAATACAAGTCGACTTCTATATCAATCCATTTTCTGGGTGGGATTCAGTTAATATAGGGCAAAAACATGAACGTAGAGGAACTATGTGCTACACAAAATGCATTCACTGTTCTTTCCTTGAACATTTATCAAATTCAGATTTTTTTTTTGGTTTGTGAGGATGGATGAAAATTCTTAAGTGAGTCAGGTACTGGTCGTTCATATGTGTAATCCTAGTTACTTAGGAGTATGAGATCTGAGGATAAAGGTTCAAAGCCACCCTAGGCAGGAAAGTCTGTGATATGCTTATATCTAATTAGCCATACAAAAAAGAGACAGAAGTGGAGCTGTGGCTGAAGTGGTAGAATGTCAGTTTTGAGCACAAAAGCTCACAGACAGTGCTCAGGCCCTGAGTTCAAGCCCCAGGACCAGAAAAAAACAAACCCAAAACTGTCACCTCTGGAGAGATGAACAAGACAATAAATCAACAGAGAAACTTTAAAACTAAACAATTTCATAGACCAACTAGACCTAACAGTCATCTACACACTATTCCACCCAGCATCCTAGAGTATACTTTCTATTCAGCAGTGCATGGAACATATTTCAAAACAGATTACATCTTAGGGCACAAAGTAAATCTCTGCAGATTCAGAAATTCTGGGATTATACCCTGCATTCTCTCAGACTGCAATGGTATAAAATTGGAACTCAACACCAAACACCACCAAGGAAAATCCTGTAACTCATAGAGAATGAAAAACACATTGTTGAATCACTAGTGGGTCATTGAAGAGATCAGAACAGAAATTCAAGAGTTTATGGTATTTAACAAAAAGGAGCATGCTATTCTTTGTGTGTGGGGGTGGGGGTGGATCATGGGGCTTGAACTCTGGGCCTGGGTGCTGTCCCTGAGCTCTTCAGCTCAAGGTTACCACCTTACCCCTTGAGCCACAGCCTCACTTCCATTTCTAGAGGTTAATTGGAGATAAGAGTCTCACTGTCTTTAGTTCCCTGGCTGGCTTAGAACTGATATCCTCAGATCTCAGCCTTCTGAGTAGCTAGGATTACAGGCATGAGCCACTGTGCCCAGCTAAGGAGCACATTATTGATATGGTCTTGGAGATATAAACATAATTACATATACATAAAAATCTATGATGGGATATATACTCTGTAAACATAATTTTTTATAGCTCAATATGTATCTATGACATACAAAGACTCAATTTTAATTATGTTCTAAAATTTGTGTGCCAGTGATTGTATATAGAGATTTCCATCTTGAATTCTTGTTTGTTAAAATGACATTTGAAATATGATGTAAAAATCAGTGCTAATAACATCTTTTAATAAACAAAAAGGAGCACACAAAATACCAGCTCCATTGGGACACAGCAACAGGAGTCCTCAGGCTCTGCATGTCTACATCAACAAATTGGAGAAATCTCAAACCAATGAGTTAATGATGCACCTCAAGCTCCTGGAAAAAGAGCAACAAACCAAACTCCAATCCAATAGAAGGAAATAAATTATTAAAATTAAATCAGAATTAAATGAATTTAGAACCCCCCCAAAACATTGAAATAATCAGTTAGTTCTTTGGAAAAGTAGCAAAATTGACAGACCCTTGGTGCATCTTAGTTAAAAAAGAAGAGAACACACCCAAATAAACAAAATCAGAGATGAGAATGGAAATATCATGACAGAAACTACCAAGATCCAAAACACCATAAAGAAATACTTCTAAAACCTTTATGCCAAAAATTTGAAAATCTGGAAGTATTTCTAGCAAATATTGATATAAACAAATGAATACAAGTTGATTGAAACCAACCGAACAGACCCATTACAAGAAATGAAATAGAAATGGTTGTAAAGGCCTTCCACCCAAGAAAAGCCCAAGACCTGATGGATTCACAAGGTCTTCAAAACAAATCTCACATGAATTCTCCTCAAACTCTTCAATGAAATTGAAACTGAAAGTTCTTTAATATACTCATTCAATGAAGCCAACATAACCCTCATCTCATAACCAGAAAGGGACTCATCAAAGAAAGAGAATTATAGACCCATTTCCTTGATGAACATTGATGACAAATTTCTCAACAAAATCCTGGCCAATGGACTTCAACAGTCATCAAAAAAATCATACACCATGATCAAAAGAAATCATCGCAGGAAGCAAAGCTAATTCAATATATGCAAGTCAATTAATTTAATTTATCACATCAACAGGAGCAAAGAACCACTTGGTCATCTCAACTGATACAGAAAAACATGGGTAGGGAGAACCAATATAGTGGAAATGGACATATTGCCAAAATTGATATACAAATTCAATGCAGTCCCCATCAAATCCCAAAGACATTCTTTTCTGAAATAAAAGATACAATCCAAAGGTTCATATGGAACAAGAAAAGACCCAGAATAGCCAAAACAATTTTAGGCAAAAAGAGCAATGCTGGTGGTATCACAATACCAGACTTCAAACTCTACTATAGAGCCATAATAACAAAAACCACATGGTATTGGCACAAAAATAGACCAGAAGATCAATGGAACAGAATAGAAGATCCAGAAATAGAACCACATACCTACAGTCAATTTGTATTTGACAAAGGAGTCAAAGATATACATGGAACAAACACGGTCTATTCAATTATTGGCAAAACTGGGTAGCCAAATGCAGAAAACTAAAAAGTGACCCTAGACTTTTGCCATGCACAAGCATTAACTCAAATTGGATCAAAGACCTCAACGTCAGACCAGAAACCATGAAACTGCTATATGGTAGAGTTGGAGAGACACTGGAACTCATAGGCACAGGCAAAAGATTCCTGAACAGAATCCCAGGGTCACAACAGATTGGAGAGAGACTCGATAAACAGGACTACCTAAAAATAAAAAGTTTCTGCACAGATAAAAGCATAGCCACAAAAGTACAGAGACAGCCAACCATATGGTAAAAGATATTTACCAATAATACATTTGACAAATGCTTAATATCCAGTATCTACAGGGAACTCAAGAAACTAATCCCCCCCAAACCCAACAAACCATTCATTAAATGGGCAAGGGAAGTAAAGAGAGTCTTATCAAAGAAGAGATTAAAATGACAGAAAAGCATATGAGAAAATGCTCATCATCCATGGTTATAAAGGAATGTAAATAAAAACAACCCTAAGATACCACCTTACCACAACAAGAATGGCCAAGATTTTGAACTCAGACAATGACAGATGCTGGTGGGGTTGTGAAGAAAAAGGAACCCTACTACACTGCTGGTAGGATTGTAAACTAGTTCAGTCACTCTGGAAAGCAGTGTGGAGGTTTCTTAAAGAACTGAAAATAGACCTTCCCTACGATCCCACCATACCACTTCTGGGCATCTATCCCGAACATCATGACCCACGATATTATAAGGACATCTGCTCAGCTATGTTCATCTCTGCACTATTCACAAGAGCCAGGTGATGGAAACAATCTAGATGCCCTACTGCAGATGAATGGATACAGAAAATGTGGTATATATACACAGTGGAATTCTACATAGCCAACAGACAAGATAAAATAATGGCATTGGCAGGGAAGTGGATGAATCTAGAGCGTATCATGTTAAGTGAGACAAGTCAAGACCAAAGGAACAAAAGGCGCATGGTAACCTTAATATGTGGCTATTAGATCCAAACAGTACAAGAGTGAGGATTCAATATTTGTATACCTAATGCTATTGCCATGGTACGGGAAATTTGAATACAACTACATAGACATAAAAATCTATGACTCTATAGACATAATGTTTTATTACATAGATTAATATGTATCTATGATATATAAACCCGTAGCCTAATTTAGATTATGTTCTAAAATCTAAGTGCCAGTGATTATATATAGAGATTCCCTTCTTGAATACTTGTTTGTTAAACACGTCATTTGAAATATAATGTAAAAATCAGTGTTAATAAATTCTTTAAAAAAGCATTTGATAAAATCCAATGTCCCTTTATGATAAAAAAAAACTCTGGAGAAACTAGGAATCCATGGAGTATTCCTCAGTGTAATAAAGGCTGTGTATGACAAACCTACAGCTAGCATTATACTTAATGGTGAAAAGCTAAAGCCATTCCCTCTAAAATCAGGAACGAGACAAGGATGCCCACTCTCTCCACTCCTCTTTAACATAGTATTACAATTCCTAGCCAGTGCAATAAGGCAAGCAGCAAGCATAAAGGGGATCCAAATGGGGAAAGAGGAGGTGAAACTTTCCCTCTTTGCAGATGATATGATTCTGTATGTAAAGAGTCCTAGGGACTCCAATCTCAAATTACTAGACCTAATCCAAAACTTTGGTAAAGTAGCAGGTTATAAAATCAACCTGCAAAGTTAAATGTTTTTCCAGTATGCCAACAATGAGAAGATCAAAGCTGAAATTGGAAAAGCAACTTAGGAATGAACTTAACCAAAGAAGTGAAGGACCTCTGTGTTGAAACCTTTAAAAACTTGAAGAAGGAAATTAAAGCAGATCTAAGGAAGTGGACTAACCTGCTGCATTAGGATTAGGATTAACATCACGAGAAATACAACACTGCCAAAGGCTATCTACTGGCCAATCAACTTCAACAAGACATCAAAAGAAATCATACGCCATGATCAAAAAGGGTTCATCACAGAATGCAAAGCTGGTTCAATACAGGCAAGTCAATTAATTTAATTAATCACATCTACAAATTCAATGCAATACCCATCAATATCCCAATGTCATTCTTTAACAAATTAGAGGAAACAATCCAAAAATTCATATGGAACAATAAAAGACCCTGTATACAAAAACAATCATTAGCAGAAAGAACAGTGGTGGAGGAATATCAATACCAAACTTCAAACTCTACTACAAAGCTATAGTATAAGAACAGCTTGCTACTGGCACAAGAACAGGCCTGAGGACCAATGACATAGAACTGAAGACCCAGAAATTAATCAGCAGACCTGTGGCCCCCAATCTTCAATAAATCTTTCCACAAAAATACTGACTGTAAGAAAGACAGCATCTTCAAGAAATGATGGTGGCAGAATTGGCTAAACACCTATAGAAAGCTATAGTTGGATCCTTATTTGTCATCCTGCACCAGAATCAACTCCAAATTGAAATAAAAGCAGATACCCTGAAAATTTTACAGGAAGAAATAGGAGACACATTTGGGTTCCTAGGCATGGTTGAAACTTTGTTAATAAAGGCTCAGAACCATAGCAAATCAAAGAAAGATTGGACAAACAGGACTACATTAAACTGAAGAGCTTCTGTGTGGCAAAGGACATAGCCAGCAAGGTAAATAGAAAACCCACAGAGTGGCTTCACTTGCCATACAACAGACAAGGGCCTTATATCTAAAATATACCTGCAGCCAAAAAATTAAATCCCTCAAAAATAAATCCACAAAGAAACAACCATCCCATTAAAAGATAGGCTAAAAACTTAAAAAGAGACTTCTCTGAAGAGGAAATAAGAATGGCTAACAGACACATGAAGAAATGCTCCATGTCTCTGGCCATAAAAGAAATGTAAATCAAAACAATTTTGAGATTTTACCTAACCCCAGTTAGAATGGCCATGATCAAGTAATCTAATAACAACAGATGCTGGCAGGGACTTTAGCACTATATTGAGGAGTTGAAACTTTATTCTATAAGCAATGGAAAACCATTCAGAGTTTTAAATAGATAAGATATATAGGTATTTATTTTGTGAAGAGCATTCCAGTAAAAGAAAGCAACAAGAGTAAAGTCACTAAAGTTGAAATGTCCTTAGAATATTTTTGGATAAACAAGGAGGAGGCATTTATAGCTGGAATACAAAATGGTGGGGCTGGGGGTTGGGAGGAGTGTTAGAAGGGATGATGTGTTTAGAAGGGTTGGCAAGGAGCCAAGTCATGTAGAGCCTTAGGGGCCATGGTAAGGAAACTGGGTCTGATTTTAATTCCATCAAGCATAGAATAACATATATTAGTGACATTTCCAAATATTACTCTGGCTACCATGTAGACCATAAGAGAGCAAGAATGGAGGTAAGAGAGTACTTAGGAGACCACTGTGGGAGTTGAGGGCACAGTTAATAGTGGCTTGGGCCAGGCATATTTTGACAAATTCATATATTCAACAATCTATCACTACAGTAATGTTATAAAATGATTCCATTATTCTAAAAATTTGCCTTGTACTGTCTTTTTGTGGTCGCTTTACTTCCTCATCACCCCCAATCCCAACCACTGTCAACCACTGACCTGTTTAATGTCCATATAATTTCATCTTTTCCAGAATTTCACATAAATGGAATCATAGCATTTGTAATCTTTTGTGTCTGGCTTCTCTTGCTAAGGAAAATACATTAATACATCATCATGCTGTATGAATCAGTAGTTTGCTTCATTTTATTGCTGAATGAAATCCCATTTTATAAATATGCCGTAATTTGATCTTTGTTTGAGAGACACTTGGGTTGTCTCTAGTTTTTGGTACCTATGGATAAATATTTGTATATCAATTTTAAGTAAGCATGAGCTTTCATTCATTTAAATGATTGAGAATATTGTGTATGTAAATATGTATGTATGTATATATTCATGCATGTAGTATCTTTAGTATATGAATGTTTATAAGAAGGTGCCATGTTGCTGTCTATAGCAGCATTCTGCATTCTTTCCAACAACACAAATGAGTTCTGGTTGCTCTGCCACATCATCAGCATTTGATATTGTCAATGTTTCTCACTGTAGCTATAACCTAGATATAGAATGGTATCTCATTGTGCCTTTAATTCGCATTTTTCTAACAACTGGTGCTATTGAGCATAGTAGAGTCAGATTCACCAATGCAGTGAATATATGATGAAAAAGGAGAGTTGAGGGTGAATTCAAAGTCTTTGACTTGAATAAAATTCACTGGGAGAGATGGGCAGAACTCAAACACCCTGTTAATCTGACAAGATTTCAGTGGTTTAGGAAAGGCTTGGAAATAGCATTAGGAGAGAGAAAAGGGGTGTGGTTTTTAGGTAAAGGAAAAGTGACAATACACCACTTCCTCTTTGTGCCCAGAGACTGCAAATGAAAATAAATAGAACTGGAGATAATTACAAAAACTTGTATGTGTGGTGTGTGGGTGGAAAATGAAAGGTGTCACTCCTAAGGAAAGACATATCAGTCTGGGAAAAGTGGCTTTCTGCTAATACCTCAAGGATGTGATTCATTGTGGAAACGTAAAACTTGTTTTATAGCTTTGGTGGGTGGTGGCTAGGGAAGACTTGTTTTTACTGACACAGAGTAGAGAGACCAGATGGAGTAGATACTGGAATTTAGTACCTAGGCATAATGGACCATGATGTCATCTTAAATAACCAAAACTAAACAGTTACCTTGGCCCACATCAAGTAGGAAAGTATCTGCCGTGGGATCTCTACTTGATTTCTCATAGGAACTCAAGGTAATTGTACACAGGTGAATGTATGCCATTTCTGATTCAGATATGGATGATCATCATTTAGAAACCCTGGGCTCTCCTAGCAGAGATTTGCAATAGAGCAAAACCTTAATACAAAAGGCCATATAGTAGGACGCTAAATGAAAGGATGTCTAGGATATAGAAACATAAGCCATATAATGAATGATTGTGGTTCTTAAGGTACTATGTTATCTCTCATCTCTTTTGCTGTCCCTTGGTTATCTCATATTGTTACAGTATCTCACTTTGTTACCTGATATATCGGATATATTTGTATTTGGTTATTTGAAATTGGATAGGGAACAGGGGAAAACAAGATGAGGAGTGGGGGTGGGGGGGAGGGAAATGGGGACCAAGACATGTGAAAGGGTATCAATGTATGGGAATTAATGCACCATCTATCTGGCAAATATCATGTAACCCTTCTATTAACTACAATAAAAAATATATGAAAAAAAGAAACAATAAGTAATGTTTGGGGATCCTACTGACCCTGGAGCCATGGTAAAATATCCTAATCCCAAAAGAAGACAAATACAAATCTCCCCAGCATTTTATGGGGTGCTCTATTGTTTTATTTCCAACTCTATTTTGTTTTCTTTTATTCTATTTCTTCAACTTTATACCTTAATTTTTTGTAGCAGTACTGGAGTTTGAACTCAGGGCCTAGGCCCTGGCCTTGCACAATTTTGATCAAGTCTAGCACTCTACCTCTTGAGCCACAGCTCTACTGGACTTTTGGTGGTTAATTTTAGATAAGAATCTCACTCTTTTCTGCCCAACCTAGCTTTAAACCATAATCTTCAGAACTCAGTCTCCTCAGTAGCTAGGATTATAGGGCATGAGCTACCAGTGTTCAATTCTACCTTGATTTCTATTTATTGTCTTTAGCATCAAAAACAGCTGTATTATTTTTATTTTTGCTATGACAAAAATGTAGACAATTCAGAAAAAATGTGTGGAAGAAAGAAATTTCGTTGCTCTAGGATTCTTACCCCTGACCATTAAATGTTTTGGAAATTAGCATTTCTTACTGATGTATGCATATTCACATTTGTACGTTTAGTTATATGAGAAATTATCTTACACACTGAATTTATTAAGTAGTGGATATTAGTGTTCTTTAATTTTTTTACATTTTTTATTGTAATTAGTAAAAGGGTTACATGATATTTGCCAGATAGAAGGTGCATTAATTCACGTACATTGATACCCTTTCACATGTCTTGGTACCCATTTCCCTCCCCCCCCACACCCCCCACCCGTCTTGGTTTTCCCCCCCTTCCCTATCAAATTTCAAATAACCAAATACAAATAAATTCAATATATCAGATAACAATGTGAGATACTATGTGTTCTTTAATTTTTTTTTGCGAGGCCTGGGCTTGAGCTCAGGGCCTGAGCACTGTCCTTAGACTTTCTCAAGGTTAGAGCTCTACCACTTGGGCTTCAGCACCACTTCCAGCTTTTTCTATGTATGTGGTACCAAGGAGTTGAACTTTTGTACATGCTAGACAAGCACTCTACCACTAGGCCAAACTCCCAGCCCCTGTTCTTTAATTTTTTATTGGCAACTCAACCTCCAATTGACAATCCTAGTAGTTAAATATAAAGAAACCATTGTTTATTTTTCCATGACTTTTCTCCATGACCATACACTTTTATACATACATGCTTTATAACTGTTTAACCAGAACAGAATGTAGGGATAGAAGGAAAGTACCTTAGTACAATAAAGTCATTGTTAGCCCACAGCTGACAATGGGGAAAAGCTAAACATGTTCCCCTTAATATCAAGATCCAGACAAGCACTCGTCATTCATAGATTTCCTGCTGCAGGAATTTATCAAACTGTGGCTCTTTCTGAAGGAAAGCAAGCAACATGCTGTGGCAACTCCTTTTTTTAGGACTCTCAGGTGGCTGGCCAGGCCTTCGTCTTACTCTTCTGTTCCAATCTGCCCTTTGGATTCTTTGGCTATCTCTGTGCCAGAGAGGTAAGAGGCATTCCAATTGGCATAGTGAAGAATTAGACAGCAAGGATACATTTCCACCTTTCCAGAAGCCTTTTTTAAATCCTTGTTCTACCTCTGAATTTAGATGTACACCCCCCCTGCCCCACCAAAACAAAAAAACAAACCTAGGTCAAAGATATTGGTGCACAGAAAAATCTCAGGACTTGAGAATCTGAATAGTATTGAACATTGTTTAGGTTAAGGCATTCAAAAAGAAATCTGTCATTATTAGTAAAACAAGCTAAAACATACTTGGCCAAAATGAAATATTGGCTTTTAAAACACTGAATATTATGATACCATTGAACATGCTTTAATTTGGCTCTGAGTCACTATGAAAGAATAATAAAATTCCACTGAAGTTAGAGCTGTGTCAGTTACATTTCCAGTACTTTCCCAACTGGTTTTAACAAGGAAGTCAATAAGGGAACCAAATAGGTCTGTGTAACTGTTAAAACAATGTTAAATAGATTTTGTTTTTGCTGATGCGCTTCTCAATTGCCAATCTTATCCTAATGTGTATCGTAAATCTCCAAAAAGGAGAAACCAGTGGTCATCAATGTCCCACTAATTAATGTCTGGGAAAAATGCTGTTCTATTCCAGTGACCTGTGAAACAATAGATCATTCTCCTTGCCAACACTAACATCCCCACTTGGTTGAGTATTTTAATTTGGATTCCCCTAAACAGATCTTGCAATTAGGTCTGTGTGAAGAATTTTATTTGGAAGGCAATGTCAGGAAAGTCTACTAGAGACATAAAGATATGAGACATGGAAGAGAAAATTGCCGATCTGTGTTTTGTTAATGTGGGTAACTGGAATTGGCCATGTCCAGGACCTCTAATATGGAGGATTGTACTTGATGGATGATGAGACCAACTCAGGACTTCTGAATCTGGGTGTAGCAAATAGGGAAGAATGAGTTCCAAGGGGGAGATAATGGCATGCCACCATTGTTTATAACATACTTCAAAAAATATTGCAAGAAATCATTGATAACACATTTATACTGTGTGTCCTAGTGTTTTTTGTCTTTTCCCTCATATTACTGCTTGAAATCCTAGCCAATTTCACATTCTATAGCAATATACTTTCTCCAGAAATCATTCCTTTATCTCACCAAGTATAAATAGCTTTACTTGTTCTGTTTACCTTCATGACATTGGCTTTAAAGCCTTCTTTGAATAATAAGGCTCTGTTGTAGTGTGATTCCTCGTTATTGCCACATAGTTATTCATAAGTAAATTCTGTCCCTCTTACCAAGACACTTTACCTTTGAAAACATCTTTTTTCCTTCTTTTTGCTTTGTAGGCTGGCAGCATTCAGCTCAGTGACTTGCACAGGAAAGGAGTCCACTCAAACAGAAACAGTGTAGTAAGCATGAAAATTTGCTTGTTACTTCTAAAAGCAAGGGGATGGTTTGAACCACTCATTTTTTGGCAACATCATTCATATTTGTTGGATAAAGTTTTTCTCTGGGCAGCCAAATAGTCAAATAAGTGCCAGAAGAGGTTGGGAAATTGTATCATTCCATCTGGACTGCAAGACAGATATATGGGTGTGCTGTTCTGAAGTCATGCTTAGAAATATTTAAATATGTCCTTGGGAATTTTCTGACTTTATTCAGACAGATGTTTGCTCTATTATTGACTTTTGTTTAGATAAATCAAAAGTTACAATAGTTCCAATTACTTTTTTAAAAAAACAGAATAAACTGATTATTTTCTATACTGAAAAGAATGTTTATTGTCCTTTGTGTATATTAAATACTATTAATCAAAAGAAGTAATTTGAATTAAGCTATTACCCTAAATAAGTAGAAATGGGTGCATAATTGGAAATGGTTTTCCTTCTCCTATTTTTGCACTGTTCTACTTAATATTTGGCAGATGGAGGATGAATAGAAATGCTTAAGTTTGAATGCTTTATGGGGTTTTAAACTGTTGTTAATTAGTCATGAAATATTTTTACTTAGTTAAAAATTTCATTATGACAGTGCCTTAAATATATGCCACATACTAGCAAACCACTACAGACCATCATTTTGAAAATTAGTTTACTTGCCCTTATATTTATGGGAAGGAGAAAAATGTACAAATTGTAAATATAATTCTGGAGAAAAGATTTGAAGCTGTAAAGAAAAGCTATTTACCTCAAACTGGTCTATAAAAATCTTGAAGACTTCAAGATTTTACCAGTAGTTTAAAGGAATTATTTTTCAAAAATGGAAAATGTAGGGCTGGGAGTTGGGCCTAGTGTTAGAGTGCTTGCCTAGCATGCACAAAGACCCGGGTTCCGTTCCTCTGTACCACATACATAGAAAAAAAGCCAGAAGTGGTGCTGAGGCTCAAGTGGTAGAGCTCTAGCCTTGAGAAAGTCCAAGGACAGTGCTCATGCCCTGAGCTCAAGCCCAGGACTGGCAAAAAAAAAAATGGAAAAAGTGGTGAGACAGAAAGAAAGAACAATTGTATCTAAGCCTCTTCTACACTTTCTTTTTCCTCCTTCAATTATTTTTGCTATTTGTATTTATATTACTAATATAGAGGAAGGAGATTGTACTCATGGCCATCAAATGTGGTCTCTTGTATCTTTTCCCTGCTATTAATTCAGGTAAAATTGTCAAATAACATGTATACATTCAGGGCATCAGCATAGCATTTGGATATACCTTTGAACTAATGATCACAGTCAAACTAATTACAATACCCATCACTGTACCCAGTTTACTTAAAAGATCATTGTGTATATGGTGAGAATGCTTAGCATTCTTCTCTGTTTAGCAATTTGTAAGTATATAACACATTATAATTAACTACAGTCTCCTGAACCTCATTATTTTATAAATGAAATTTTGCTCCCTTTGACCAACATCAGCCTATTTCTTACACCACTTGCTCTCTTGTAAACATCATTTTATTCTGTATATACAAGTCTAACTTTAAACAAAATTCCACATACATGTAAGATTCTGTAATGTTTGTCTTTGTGTGACTGGTTTATTTCTCTCAGCATAACATCCTCCAGACTCATCCATGTGCAAATGTCTCTCACTCTCTCTCTCTCTCTGTCTCTCTTTTGTTAGATAAAGTAAACTCCTATTAGTTCTGGGAAGATTTGCTGAGGAAAGAATGATGTTATATATAAGACATGGGGAAGTACAGAAATGTTCATTCCTTTGTTTATTCAATCATTCAAATATTTGTTGAATGAATAAATGAAAGATTAAGAAAACACGGTTTTCAATTCCAAAGGATTTATAATGTAGTAGGAGACAGAACATATTTAGTTCAATGGCTATTATAAATTATAAACTATATAAGTATTCACAGACAGGATATAAAATGTGAAAAATGTAAAAAAAAAAAGGAAACTCACTCACAGTTTCACCTTCTTAACACACCCTGACAACCAATGGATGATGGAGAGAACAGACTTCTTTCAAGCTCCTGTGCTAACTGTAGTTAACTTAAGCAGATCAGCATCTCCTATACCACAGGCTGAGATAGAGAAAGAACCAGGATAATTACTGGGTCAAAAATATAGGCAAGAGCTCTGTATTCAAAATCTGGACTGGATTAAGACAAAGAGCTTGAAATGGAAGTGCTCAAGTGGAGAAGTTGAGTGTTGTCAGATGGGTTGGATCTGTTAGGAATTTTCTGTTCTGCATCTATCACTCAGGTCAAGAAGTTGATTCAATTTGGAACATCATTAGATTTAACTAATAGAGGGAATTTTTTTCCCATGATTTGTCAAGACCCCACTGACTTCCTAACAACTGGCTTTGGGCTACCAGAATGTTTAGTATGGTTTTAACTGAACATCCAATACTCCCAGCCCCTTGTCAACAAAACAATGATTCATTCCTTAATTATGTCTTTATAAATTTCTCAAAACTCTTCACTTCTGTCTCCATGATTGTTCTTCAAGATTCCCCCCCACTGCATCTCATCTATATGATAGCAGTCTCTTCCTAACTGGTCTGCCTACCTCCCTCTCCCATCATTATTATTACCTTTCTAAGACAAAAATTTGATTACAATATTCTCAGGCCCTATTTTTCATCACTCCATAACCTCCATTTTTACTCCTAGCCATCTGAGAATGCAATGGATTACAAAATGTACTGGTGCTCTCTACCTTAATATGTTGTGGCTCTTTGAGTATAATCATTGTTCTCCTTCCCTCTGTCTCTAGATTATTCTCCAGTACTTTGTCAGAGGACGAGTGTTTGAGATTACCCACTCTCCTCCATGTCAATATCAACTCACTGAAGAATCAAGGAAGCTTGATACGTTAGTCTCCTATGACTAGAAGAGTGAACACTAGTCATTAGAGTGTCCACTGACATAGATGAAGTGTTTCAAGAAAGGTGGCACAAGGATGAACCTCCCTATTTCAGTTTTGCTCCAACTCTTGTGAAGCTAGCAGCAAGTGAGCAGGCTTATTGACCTTAGTCAATAAGCTAGAACTAAGGCCTAGAGGAAATTGACTATAGAAAAGTCTGGGGCTCTGATACAAGACAGGGAGAAAAGTGAAGACTTTTGACTCAAATGCACCCTTTGTCTGCTAGTTTTGTTTTGCTTAGCCTTTCTATACCACCAAAAAGTGGCTGATGATGCTGAAGAGAACCGCTCTGCATGATTTCTAGATCTCCATCTTCTTCAATTTAGTAGCAAGTACTTCTACTTTTTGAATATGTTTACACTTGGAAAACTTTCCTAGGACTATTCATCTTTAAATTAATTTTGTTCTATAGGTAGAGAAGGCTAATTAAATCATTCATAAGAATGAGTTTTAGAGTAATCCTTCTTTTGCCTCACGCTGTGTGGAATTTTAACTAAGCACCAGATAAATTAGTTATGCCTCCGTGGCATTTTCCATAGCTAATGTTTTACAACTATTCCAAAACACAATCAGTCATTGTAGGACAGCAGTTTGCAGCTGCATTACAAAGGAAGTTGCATAGTCCAGATTTGTCATGTTCACCAATCTTAATATTATTGCTATTAAATTCATATTAATGAAAATTAAATAAACTCATTTATTTAATAACTGTTTATTGAGTATTTGGTATAAACACATTGTTTTAGGCACTGGCAAGGATACGAGGGTATAGAAGAGCCATTCAGATTTTCAGGGAGAGAATCTGAGATGATTTAGGAAGATGCACACAGAAAAAGTAGAAAGAAAGGATATATATTATGTTTCATTCAAGATGTATAAAGTTCACCGGTCATTCCACAGAATTGATTAAACAAATATGTAGGCAGAAGAGATGAAGAGGAAGGGGAGAAAATCTAGGAGAGACAATTGGAGGAATAAATAATTTAAAAGCATAGGGCCTGTTCAGAGTAGTGATGAGGAAAAATTTTGGAAATATGGACTGAGTTAGATGATCCAAAGCTTTTAAAGCCAGTGTTTCTGCATGTTTTATTTGCAATATTTCTTAAAATAATATCTACAGAGTTATTCTATAAGATTCATATCTTTTCTTTTGTGACAGTTCTGGGTTCTTGAACTCAAGGCCTCATATTGTTAGACTTTGACTTGAGCCATACCACATCCTATTTTGCTTTACTTGTTTTTCAGGTAAGTTCTTGTGGTTATTCCTCAGGCCAGCCTGGATTGCTGTGTTCTTGTTTTTGTTTACTATCTCGCATGTAGCTAGGATGACAGGTATGATTTACCATACCTAGGTGTGTGTGTGTGTGTGTGTGTGTGTGTGTGTGTGTGTGTGTGTAAATACAACTGATTTTTAATATAAAGATAATCTAAAAATTAAATGTATTCTGAATGACAGGTGGGGGTGAGGGGGAGGTAAATGGGGACCAAGACATGTGAAAGGGTATCAATGTATGTGAATTAATGCACCATCTATCTGGCAAATATCATGTAACCCTTCTATTAATTACAATAAAAATATATGAAAAAAAGAATTCAGAGCCTATACTCACTTACTTGAGTAGATGGTGTAAAATCACACCACTGATGATACCAAATCATACCACTGGGCTGGTTTATTAGCATTCCCTGGGCAATTAAAGTCAGTTGGAAAAAGTAAGCGATACTCATGTCTTTGTCCTAACTGAAACCAAATGACATCACCAGTGTACAATGAAGATGTGCCAGAGCCTTGAATAAAGAAATGGGAGGATTTAGTTATCACAGGTGCATTGTGATAGAGGTGTGCCAAAATCAACAAACATCAGTTATATTTGCCAGATAGAAGGTGCCTTACTTCATACAGATTGATACCCCTTCTTGTTTTTGCTTTTATTTATAAAGATAATTTTGTTTAAGTAAATTACTATCTGCCATATTAAATTATTATTTAATCTGACTTTTATTGGTTTGGTAGCTTTATTTTTATTTAATTGATAAAGTTATTTTAGTCTATGGTTGTATGAGTTATTTTAAGCATACGTTTGTTACCTTTTACCTATTGTTAAAACGTTGATCCAAATATTTTAATATTTTTCGTTATTTAAAGGTATGTCCATATAAGAAATGGGCATAGTGGTGCATATCTGTAATCCTTGTAATGAATTGTGAGTTCAAGGCCAGACTGGATTATATAGCATATTTAAGACCAGCTTTGGTTATACAAGGGGCACAAAAATAGTATATCTATACATTTCTAATGTTTGAGAAATATTTATGTAGACAATGAAAATTTATTGAAGAAATTTATAGATAAGAGTAACGTGGTTGGGATTGTGCCTAAGAAATTGGTATTTACTAGAAAAGAAATACAAAGATTAACAAGAGACTACAATTTTGAACATCCTGGTGTATGTCCATAAGAATTTTTGGGAATGCTACTAAAGCCACTAGTACAGCGATGTTCATTGCAGCACTATTTACCTTAGCAAAGACAAGGAATCAACTCAGATGCCTCTCAGTAGATGACTGGACCAAGAAGATGTGGTACTTATACACAATGGAATTCTATTCTATCATCAGAAAGAATGGCATCTCCCCATTTGTAAGGAAATGGAAAGACTTGCAAAACATCCTATTAAGTGAAGTAAGCCAGACCCAAAGGAACATAACATCAATGGTTTCCCTCATTTGTAATGATTAGTACACATCTAGGACTCTCCTAGCAGAGGATTACAATAGCTTAAAACCTAGGTACATAAGGCCATATAGTGAGACTAACTGAAAGGATCTCTAGGATATGGAAACAAGAGGTTTATCTTGTGTGACTGTTGTTCTTAATGTACTGTGTTATTTTTCTTCTCTTTTTTTGCCCTTTGGTTAATCTCATATAGTTACTGTATCTGACTTTGTTACCTGGTATATTATATATGGGTTTATTTTTTTATTTTAAATAGGGAAGGGGGAAAATAAGATGACTGGGAGGGGGTGAGGGGAGAGAAATGGGAACAAATGCATGAGAGGTGGTATCAATGTGTGAGAAGATATGTACCTACTACCTGGCAAATGTAATTGTAACCTCCCTATGCATTGCCCCGACAATAAAAACAAAATAAAAAATAATTTGGGGGAATACAGAGGAAGAGAGATATAGAGAGATGTCAGTAGAGAAATATTAATGGGGGGAAGGGGGGAAAACCAAGAGGGGTGGGGGTGTGGGGGGGGAGGGAAATGGGTACCAAGACATGTGAAAGGGTATCAATGTATGTGAATTAATGCACCTTCTATCTGGCAAATATCATGTAACCCTTTTACTAATTACAATAAAAAAATAAATAAATTAAAAAAAAAGAAATATTAATGCCTGATTTATAGCGACTACTTTTTGATGTAGGAGGGGAAGAAGAGGAAGGAGTCAATTCCTTTCAACAATGTTTACAAATTTTACTTTATTCGTTGAGAGTTTAATTTTTTGTTACGGAAAGAATAGCAGAGTCATGAGTAGAAAATGGAGAGGAAATCAGTTGAGCAAAGTCAAGGCATTTGACTTTAGATATGATTTACACTGCCAATAATAATTTTCAAATAGTTTAATAAATTAAAATATGGTAAAAAAGGAGGGGGGTAAGAAGAATGCTTTTGAGTGAGGGATACTAACAGACTAGTCCATTTATAATTAATCTAATTTTTGTAGCTCTAGCCCCTAGCTGATTTTTTTGGTACATGGCATGTATTCAATAAATGTTTGATAAATTCAGTTTATTGATGTGAATGAGATTACTTAAAAAAGTTAATCACTTGAATGTCTACTTTTGGCATTATGTATAAGAACTTTGAAGAAATCTGATTATTTCAAAACTTTATTATACTAGGATATACTTTTAAAATGGCCACTTTCTTTTTTTTCCAATTTTTTTATTGTAATTAGTAAAAGGGTTACATGATATTTGCCAGATAGAAGGTGCATTAATTCACATACATTGATACCCTTTCACATGTCTTGGTACCCATTACCCTCCCCCCCACACCCATACCCGTCTTGGTTTTCCCCCCTTCCCTATCCAATTTCAAATAACCAAATACAAATAAATGCAATATATCAGATAACAAAGTGAGATACTATACCAATATGAGATAACCAAGGGACAGCAAAGGAAATGAGAGACAACATAGTACATTAAGGACAACAATCATTCATTATATGGCTTTTGTTTCAATATCCTGGAGGTCCTTTCAATTAGCTTCACATTATATGGCCTTATGTATCAAGATTTTGCTCTGTTGCAGTTCTCTGCTAGTAGAGCCCAAGGTTTCTACTGATTATGACAAATGAGGGAAACCATTGAGCCTAAGTTCCTTTGAGTCTGGCTTACTTCACTTAATATGATTTTTTCTAAGTCTTTCCATTTCCTAACAAATGGGGTGATGTCATCCTTTCTGACAGCAGCATAGAATTCCATTGTGTACAAATACCACAACTTGTTGATCCACTCATCAACTGAGGGACATCTAGGTTGGTTCCATATCTTTGCCATGGTGAATAGTGCTGCAATGAACATTGTTGTGCTAGTGGATTTATTCTGGATGGTTGGGTAAATGCCAAGTAGTGGAATTGCTGGGTCATAGGGGAGCTCTATGTTTAGCCTTTTGAGGCACTGCCACACTGCTTTCCATAGTGGTTGGACGAGTTTGCACTCCCACCAACAGTGTAGTAGTGATCCCTCCTGGCCACATCCCCTCCAGCATCTGTTATTATTTGTTTTCCTGATCCTGGCCATTCTAACTGGAGTGAGGTGGAATCTTAGAGTTGTTTTGATTTGCATTTCTTGTATGACCAGAGATGTTGAGCATTTCTTCATGTGTCTATAGGCCATTTTTGTTTCTTCTTCAGAGAAGACTCTCTTTAAGTCTTTGGCCCATTTTTTTAATGGGATGGTTGTTACTTTGGAGATTAGTTTTGGAGTGATTCAATTTTTTGAGTTGTTGATATATTTTAGATATGAGGCCTTTGTCCATTGTTTGGTTGGTGAAGATCTTCTCCCACTCTGTAGGCTTCCTAATTAATTTACTAGCTATGTCCTTTGCCATACAAAAGCTCTGCAGTTTAATGCAGTCTCATGTATCCAGCCTTTCTCTGATTTGTTGTGATTCTTGGAGAAAGAATCAACAAAACAAGGAGTTGGTTCTTTGAAAGAATTAACAAAATTGACAAGCCCTTAGCAAATCTTACCAAAAAAAGAAGAGAGCATATCGAAATAAACAAAATCGCAGATGAAAATGGTAATATCACGACAAAAATCACCAAGATCCAGAATATCATGAGGGAATACTTCTCAAACCTTTACGCCAACAAATTTGAGAATCTAGATGAAATGGATGAATTCCTAGCCAATATTAACATACCCACACTGAACCAAGAAGAACTAAGCCAACTCAACAGGCCTATTTCAAGCTCTGAAATAGAAATGGCAATTAGAGAACTTCCACCTAAGAAAAGCCCAGGGCCAGATGGATTCACAGCTGAATTCTATAAGGTCTTCAAAGCAGAGCTCACACCAATACTCCTCAAGCTCTTCAACGAAATTGAAAATGAAGGTTCTTTACCAAACTCATTCAATGAAGCCAGTATAACCCTCATCCCCAAACCAGACAGAGATTCATCAAAGAAAGAGAACTATAGACCTATTTCTTTGATGAACATCGATGCAAAACTTCTCAACAAAATACTGGCCAACCGTCTACAACAACTCATCAAAAAAATTATACACTATGATCAAACTGGATTCATCACAGGGAGGCAAAGCTGGTTCAACATACGCAAATCAATTAATATAATTCAACACATCAACAGGAGCAAGGACAAAAATCACATGATTGTCTCAATAGATGCGGAAAAGGCATTTGACAAGATCCAACACCCCTTTATGTTAAAAGCTCTGGAGAAACTGGGAATCCATGTACATTCCTCAATGTAATAAAGGCTGTGTATGAGAAACCCACAGCTAGTATTACACTTAATGGTGAAAATCTAAAGCCATTCCCTCTAAAATCAGGAATGAGACAAGGATGCCCACTCTCTCCACTACTCTTTAACATAGGGCCACTGTCTTTTTATACTCACTGTTCCCCTTTTCCACCTGGAACATACTGAAACAGTATTATCAGAAATAATGGATGTATTCAGAGAGTATTGAGAGACCTCTTATATACCATGAGTTTGAGCTGGAGTAATAAAGAGCTTGGAACAGTTAAGTAGACTGTAATGAGGAGTAGATTTTTCCTGAGAGTAGATGGCAATAGTAGCATTAATGTGTGGGTATCATGGCTTGAGAACATGAGGAGGTAGAGAAGATGATCCAATGACTCGTGAACTGAATCAAAACTTCTAAGTTCCTGGGGGAAGCAAAAGCAATCATTCTCTAGAGAAAGCTCATAGATGTGTTCACAAAACTCAAACTGATTGAATTGAAACAATAAGCTCAGTGTTAAAATTATGATACACATAGTAAATAAATTCACACTGAATCAAAGTCGTACAAAAAAGTACTAGATTTGGTCCCTCCAAGCTCACATATATTAAAATAACCAGACATTTAAATACATAGAATAAGTGTGAATGAAATGTATCAATAAATAAATGTAATAATAAATCTAGGCATACTATGAAAACCAGTAAGGAAGTTCTTCAAATAATTAACATTGAACTTTCCTATGACCCAGCAATTGCATTTGTGGGCATTTATCCAAATGACTACAAACCAGGCTTCACTAAAGCCACTAGCACTATCATGTTCATTGCAGCATTGTTTAGTACAGCTAAGCTATGGAATCAATCCAGATACTCCTCAGTGGACCAATGGATCAAGAAAATTACATATATATATATATATATATTGCATTCTATGCTTTTGTTAGAAAGAATGATATTACCCAAATTGTAAGGAAATGGAGACTTGGAAAAAAAATTAAGTGAAGTAGGCCAGATCCAAAGAAACACTGACTGCATAGTTTCCCTCATTTGTAATAATTAGAATGTTTATAAATCTACTAGTAAACGCAATGGATATTAGAAGACGAATACTAACTCTTGGACATGATTAATTAAATAGCAGTCTAAACATTCTCACAGTGAGATTAAAGGAGGATATTCTTAGGAGGGAATCACAAGGACTCAATAACCATGTGCATGTGACCATTTAAAGTGATGCTTATTGAAATGAACTCAAGAAATGAAAACAAGAGGTTTTTATTTTTTATCACACTGCTTACAGCTCTTTTTTCTTTTCTTTCCCTTTTTCTTTGGTTTATTCCTTTATGTAACTGTATTTGATTTCTATACCATTTGTCTTGTATATAAGTCTGATTTGGAGAGAGGAAAGGAAAGCCAGAAATGATGGGACAAAGAGTGAACCAATTCGTAGTGATATTCACTAGATACTTTGTTGGAAATGAAGTATACAACTTGTGGGGAGGGGAGATGGAAGGGGAAAAACTGGGAGAGAAGAAGTGAGTGAGTGGCACTGTTCAAAAGGAAATGTACTCATTACCTGACTTATATAACTGTAACCTCTTTGTACATCATGTTTACAATAAAATTAAAATAAAAAAGAAATATAGGCATTTCACAAGACATTATCAGGAATGACAGAAAAGTTAAATACATGGCCGGGAGTTTGGCCTAGTGGTGAAAGTGCTTGCCTAGCATGCCTGAAGACCCGGGTTCGATTCCTTGGTACCACATACTTAGAAAAAAAAGCCAGAAGTGGTGCTGAGGCTCAAGTGGTAGAGTCCTAGCCTTGAGAAAGTCCAAGGACAGTGCTCAGACCCTGAGCCCAAGCCCAGGACTGGCAAAAAAAGTTAAATACAATGAAAAAGTTATAATTGTTGAAATAAAGCCTATAATGGATTATCAAACATCATAGTAAACAAAGCTTATGAAAAAATTAATAAATGCACTATAGAAGAAAAAAAGAGATGGAAAACATAAAAATAGAACTGGACTGAAAAGGTATACACCAAATCAAGCGTCAGAGAAGAAAATAGAAAGGTTAGAGGAAAAGCCATAATGAAAGGATAATAGATAATAATGTTCCAGATTTCATGAGAATTATGAATTCATAAACCCAGGAAGCACAACATACTTTAAACAAAGTGAAAGTACAGTTAGAATGACAATGGAATTCTAGCACCAACAATAGAAACAAAAAACAATGTCTTGGAAAAGTTCAGGAAAAATAATGGTTGGCTGGAACATGACTCAAGGGGTTGAATACTTCCTAGCAGGAGCAACGTCCTGAAGTGTTGCCAGAAGACTCTTTCAAAACTGAAAGTAAAATGAAGACTTTTATAGCAAAATTTGAACAAACAAAATTCATTCACAAGATATCCATACTAAAAAATTCAGAATGATATTCTTCATGCATTAAAAATTACCTCATAGGCTAAGATACAATAAATAATAGTGAATGAATAAAATTATATATGTGTCCAAACAATTGTGTCTTAACAATAATTATTGCATCATTAAATTGATGGAGAACAGCGAGTGAGTCAGAAAGGGGTTAATGAACATTAAAGTATCTGAGAGGAAGATGATATTATTTATCACTACCATTTTGCAAGTTTAATTATAATTGCATTGCTAAAAATTCAAGGGAAACTATTGAAAGAAGTCTGTGAGCCTCTTATCTTCAATTAACCACCAAAAAGTTGAAGTGGAACTGTAGTTCAAGTGGTAGAAAAATAAAAGCCCTGAGCAGGTTTCCTAATAACCACCTATTCTCCCCTCTACCACATCCCAGACTCTAAGTCCTATTCCAGCTCACAGTAACTATATCTGGGTTTCCTTCTGGAAAAAGAACAGTCCCATCATAACTATTCAAGAAAATGAATCTGGATTGGTAGAAAAAAGTGAATACAAACAAACTTGTATGGAAATGTCACAATGAAACCCTTTAGTGATATAATGAACATGTACAAATAAAAAATGAAAATGAGGGCCGGGAGTTTGGCCTAGTGGTTAAAGTGCTTGCCTAGCAAGCACTTGGTACCACATACATAGAAAAAAGCCAGAAGTGGTGCTGAGGCTCAAGTGGTAGAGCTCTAGCCTTGAGAAAGTCCAAGGACAGTGCTCAGGCTCTGAGCTCAAGCCCAGGACTGGCAAAAAAAAAATGAAAATGAATTATGCAAACATTTTCCTACAAATACTACACTACATGTTTTCACAAATAAGTTTTATTGGAATCATAATGAACAGATAATTCTAATTTTATATACATCTTATATGCAAAGTCTTCTAGAGAATTTATTGGTATATTCCTTCAAGTTATTCTGTAAGCTAGCTGTCAAAATCAAAAAGGGAAATTTTAACAGCAAGCTACAGGCCAGTCTCACATAGGCAAAATCCCATCATGTATAAGAAATGAAAAAGTTGGACTATCCCAGGAATGCAATGGGTAGCATTACATCACAAATAGCACTGATGTATGCTGTGGATGGCTTTATGGATGAGTGAGAAAAAAAAAGATACTTAAATGAGTATTAGCATAGATATGTAAATATGTGAAAAAATGAAATTGGATTCCTACCCTACAAAACATACAGAATGCAATTCCAGCTAGATAAATGAGGAAAATATCAAAAGCAGAAAATTAAAAATCTTGCTGGGCATCCGTGGCTCACAGCTATTCAGGAGGCTGAGATCTGAGGATTGTAGTTCAAAGCCAGCCAGGCATGAAAGTCCATTAGACTCTTATCTCCAGTTAAACACCAAAAACCAGAAGTGATTCTGTGGCCCAAGTAGCAGAGTGCAAGCTGTGACCTAAAGAGCTCAGGGACAGCTCCCAGGCCCAGAGTTCAAGCCCCACAACCAAAAAAAAAAACCAAACAAACAAACCCTCAAACTTTAGCAGGAGATATGGAGGAAGATAGTTCAGACTTAGGGGCATGGAAACACTTCTTAAGTAAGATAAAAATTCCATCTACAAAATCATTGTTAAGCTGGACATGGAGGTGTGTGTTTGTTTTCTTAGTACTTGAAAAAAAAATAAAGTTTAAGGTTAGCCTAGGCTACACAGCAAGCTCTTTAGCAAAACAAAACCATTATCTGCTGCAGAAATAGTTTAAGTGATAGAATACCAGACTAGCAAGTGGGAAACTCTGAATCCAAAGCCCAGGATTGTAACAAAAGAGTAAGCTGAAATCATTTGGATACACTTGTCTACATTAAATATAGACTGGGAGGCAATATTTGCGCCACAAAATGGACAAAGATTTAGTATCTAAAATATCATAAGCTTCTAAATTAAGCGGAAAGCAGCCTTTTAGAAAAATTGGCACGTTAGCCATATATATATATAATATACATGCATATGTACATATATAATAGACACTTTAATATGCATAACATGATTCATTTCTGTATATGCACTAAGACACAAACACACACATACACACACACACACACACAGAGTCACTATCCTAGGCTGGTTCTCCTAGGATCCTGAGAGAGGTATTCTTGAGGGAGGATGCTGTGCTAAGATTATAAGGGAAGAAGGATTCAACAGAGGAAAGCAGCTTAACTAAGTTTTGTTTTTAGTTCGTTCTCATGGGATGGCACCACAGATCTCTCCCACCTGGAAAGAAGGCACTGCACCTCCAATTGGCCAAGGGCGTTTGTCTAGGGAAGAATGAAGCTATGGAGCAATAGTGCAGCAGCTAGGCACATCATAGCATCTCCTGTAGTTGTTCTCATTAGTAGTCAGTATTAGATTCAAAAAAGGGAAAATGAGAGAAAAATAGACAAGAGAGATGGCTCAATATCATCACAGGTTTATTAGGAAAAAATCCTGCAAGGGGAAGCTTCCATCCAAAGCCAGAGACTCAATCCTCACTTCCAATCTGAAGTATTTATAGAGGGTCGTAAAGAATCTTAGCATAGTCTAGTGAGGGTAGTTTGAATGTAAGGAATGGTGAGACAAATGGTGAAAAACGACGTCAGAGTTGGAGGTAGGCAAAGAGCTAAACCAGGCTATCTGCTTAAGGTCCAAAACGGGAGTCAATTTTTGGTTTTATGCCTGCTGCATGAATTTATCTGGTCTGAGAGAGAGGGTAAGGGAGAGTGTTAGTAAATGAATCAAGGCACTGTTCTGGGCCTTAAGTGAAGTACATCTGGCACTTTGGACCCTTTAGTCAGGGAAATGGGAGGTTGTGACTAAGATGAAATATGTTTAAAAATTTCTTTGTAAAATAATTTTATTGACATATAATTCACAAGCAACAGAACACATTTAATTTAAGTGCATAGCTTGATGAATTTTGGTAATTGCACTATAAACAATTCTATCTTTAAAGAAAGTTTCTTCATGTCAAATTATAGTTGATCTTTTCTGGCTTCAAATAACCATGGAATGATTTCCTACAGTTTTAACTTTTCTAGAATTTTATACTAATGGAGTCAAATGATATTTAACCATTTTATTTTGTTTCATATTTTATTTATATAGTTTTGGCAGCAAAATACTTTTTATTAAAGGAAACTGAACTATGAACACATTTTACTGCTTCAGATGAAAAATCTTAAGCCAAATAAAAGGATCAGTATTAAAAGCAGCAAAATGGTTATGTTCTTAAAATATACATAAAAGAATCAAATGCAACAGCATAGGAAGTCACCTCCTTTTCAGAAATCATATCTACCTCCAAAGGAAGAAGAGGATCCATTGGACATATTGAATGAAAATTTATTTCAGGACATGCCATGCCAAAATAAGTCATCCCTTGCTTTAAATAATAATAATATAAAAGCTCTTTACAACTACAGCCCATTTTTTAGTATGTTATGGGTATGGGGGCTAATTCTTTTCTGAAAGTATTTTTTTATTCTGATCCAGAAGCCAAGTGCTTTCTGAATATTACAATGTGATAACAAGTGAGAAGTGTAGGAAGAAAAAAGTATGAAACCCCATCCTTATGCAGGGGCCATGCTAATCTGTGTATTGTTCCATTGTTTGCATAATTGCTACAAAAGCAAGCATAATATATTTAACCATTGGTGTTTGACTTCTTCCACTTAGCATAATGTTTGTAAGACCACCTATATTGTTTTGTGCTATTTTATTTTTAATAATGATACTGTCTGTCAATACTAAGTGCTGGAAGGAACTGGATTAAGTGAATAATTGTTGTTGGAATGTACATTGTGGTTATTCTAAATATATCTCTTTTTGCCAGTCCAGGGCTTGAACTCAGGTCCTGAGCACAGTCCATGAGCTTTCCTCAAGGCTAGTGCTCTACCACTTGAGCCATGGCACCACTTCTAGCTTTTTTCTACGTATGTTGTACCCAGGAATTGAATCTGGGTCTTCGTGCATCCTAGGCAGGCACTATCACTAGGCCAAACTCTTGGCCCCTAAAAATATCTTTTTTATATTTTATTTGTTTATTGTTGGGGTAATGTATAGAGGGGTTACAGTTACATTCGCCAGGTAGTAGTTGCATTACTTCTCATACATTGATACCCCCTCTCATGTTTTTGTCCCCATTTCCCTCTCCCCATCTCCTCACAATAAAAGAATATGTTTCATTTAAGTTGTAAGCATCATTTTCTTATGCTACAAGCAAGTAAGTTTTTTTCCTTCCTTCCTTCCTTCCTTCCTTCCTTCCTTCCTTCCTTCCTTCCTTCCTTCCTTTCTTTCTTTCTTTCTTTCTTTCTTTCTTTCTTTCTTTCTTTCTTTCTTTCTTTCTTTCTTTCTTTCTTTCTTTCTTTCTTTCTTTCTTTCTTTCTTTCTTTCTTTCTTCTTCTTCTTGTCATTTGTCAGAGCCTGGGCTCTTTTACTCAAGGCTAGAGCTCTACCACTTGGAGACACAATGCCACTTCTGGTTTTCTGGTGATTAATTGGAGATAAGAGTTTTAGGGACTTCCTGCCTGGACTGGCTTTGAATCTTGATCCTTACATCTCATCCTCCTGAGTAGCTAAGATTACAGGAATGAGCCACTAGTACCCAGCCAAGCTAGTGATTTCTCTGGTGTAAAATATTGTATATCAACCCCTCCCCCCAAAAGAAATCAAACTGAGGCCGGGAGTTTGGCCTAGTAGTTAAAGTGCTTGCCTAGCATGCATGAAGACCGGGGTTGGATTCCTCGGTACCACATACATAGAAAAAAGCCGGAAGTGGTGCTGAGGCTCAAGTGGTAGAGCTCTAGACTTGAGAAAGTCCAAGGACGGTGCTCAAGCCCTGATCTCAAGCCCAGGACTGGCAAAAAAAAAGAAATCAAACTGAGTAAAGTCTGTTATATGCATGAAGTAGAATGCTATATATTAGTAAAAATAAATGAACTGGGTCTTTGAATGACAACATGAATTATTATTGTATGCATATTCAGTAAAGAAAGAAAAGACCAGAAGTTTTTTTGGTTGTTTATATAGTATATCTCTTTAGTACTCACTCAAAACAGAGAAAGTCTATAATGTAGGATTCAGGCACTTATGAATACACAATGAAACTATAAAAAAGTAATTCAGTGATGAATACAATATCGAGATGGTAAATACTTCTGCTGAGGAAGTAGGATGTTTAGATACAGAACACATAAATAGATACCAGTAATTTATAGTGTTATAGTACTTAAGTACTGATGTCACTGATTTTTTATTATATTTGAATGCTTTGTAAATTAAGTGTTTATGTGTTTACATGGATAAAATACCACAAACTGAAAAGAAAAACCGAGTATTATAGTATTTATAGTTTGAAGAAATAATTTCCAAGTGAGCCATCTGATCTTAATTTTTTCGTTGGTCATGGGGCTTGAA
This sequence comes from Megascapheus bottae, assembly GCF_031878675.1. Classification (NCBI taxonomy): domain Eukaryota; kingdom Metazoa; phylum Chordata; class Mammalia; order Rodentia; family Geomyidae; genus Megascapheus; species Megascapheus bottae. The sequence continues at coordinate 24,305,473 of NC_143547.1, forward strand.
CTCTGGGCCTGGGAATTGTCCCTGAGCTCTTCAGCTCAAGGCTCCCACCCTACTCTTTGAGCAACAGTGCCACTTCCTCTGATCTTAATTTTTATCTAAATTCCTTGAGTAACCCATAATTTTTTGAAGCTACTTAGTCCTAATAATTCTTTTGTCATATTTGTTTTCTTGAAAAAGCCCTAAAGGAACTTTTTTTTTTTTGCCAGTCCTGGGCTTGAGCTCAGGGCCTGAGCACTGTCCTTGGACTTTCTCAAGGCTAGAGCTCTACCACTTGAGCCTCAGCACGACTTCTGGCTTTTTTCCTATGTATGTGGTACCGAGGAATCGAACCCGGGTCTTCATGCATGCTAGGCAAGCACTTTAACCACTAGGCCAAACTCTCGGCCCGGAACTTTTTTTAAAAATATTTTTATTGTATTTAATAAAAGGGTTACATGATATTTGCCAGACAGAAGGTGCATTAATTCACACACATTGATACCCTTCCACATGTCTTGGTCCCCATTACCCTCCCCCCCACCCCCCCTCTTGGTTTTCCCCCCTTCCCTGTACAATTTCAAGTAACCAAATACAAATGTATCCAATATATCAGATAACAAAGTGAGATATTGTGACAATATGAGATAACAAAGGAACAGCAAAAGAGATGAGAGATAACATAGCACCTTAAGGACAGCAATCATTCGTTATATGGCTTTTGTTTCAATATCCTAGAGGTCCATTCAATTAGCTTCATACTATATGGGCTTATGTATCAAGTTTTTGCTCTATTGCAAATCTTTGCTATTAGAGCCCAAGGTTTCTACTGGTTATGATGAATGAGGGAAACCATTGAGCCTAATTTCCTTTGAGTCTGGCTTACTTCGCTTAATATGATATTTTCTAAGTCTTTCCATTTCCTAACAAATGGGTCGATGTCGTTTTTTCTGACAGCAGCATAGAATTCCATCGTGTACAAATACCACATCTTATGGATCCATTCATCAACTGAGGGCCATCTAGGTTGGTTCGATATCTTTGCTATGGTGAATAGTGCTGCAATGAACATTGTTGTGCTAGTGGATTTAGTATGCCCTAGTTTCTGGATGGTTGGGTAAATTCGGCCTGGAACTTTTAATCATACTTACTTAGCAGTTTATCATTTAAAAACAACCAACTAAGTCACCTGAAATTTCCATAATATTTAACCAACCTCTAAAGTGAATTTTTTTGCCCCAGAACAAACTAATTTGGAACATGTTGTTTTGATATCATAATAGCTCATTAAAATATCTGACTTGATTTACTTTTTATGAGTCTGTGATTCTCTGCAAGGTAGTGGTTCAAGTGTCCTATGAAGAGTATAAATAAAATAAAGTACATAAGGGCCGGGAGTTTGGCCTAGTTGTAGAGTGCCTGCCTAGCATGCATGAAGACCCGGGTTCGATTCCTCTGCACCACACACATAGAAAAAAGCCAGAAGTGGTACTGAGGCTCAAGTGGTAGACGTCTAGCCTTGAGAAAGTCCAAGGATAGTGCTCAGACCCTGAGCTCAAGCCCAGGACTGGCAAAAAAATAAAGGATATAATTCAAAGATGATCCACATAGACCAAGTGACAGCTTGTTAAAAATATTTATAAAAAATAAGAGAAAATAAATAAAAAGGAAAACAAACCTCAGGGGAGGGAAATGGGGACAAAAACATGAGAAAGGGTATCAATGTTCAATAAGTAATGTACTTACTACCTGATGAATGTAACTGTAACCCCTCTATACACTATCCCGACAATTAAAAAAAAAAGAAAAACCTTTATACCATGTCATGGCATGTAATCCTCCTTTCCTTTCAAATATAGCCACCTTTTCCTCAAATTCAGGCACTCTGGGAAGTAATTTTTCAAGAATTACCTTCTGTATAATCTTTTTAGATATTTGTAGGTTCTTCATTTGGACAATTTGCTAATCTTTGCTGAAGAAAAGAATCCAAATTTGGGATCAAGATCACTGTCATGGATAGCTTCTGATTTGAGCTGATATACAACCCCGCATTAATCTACCTACTCTACCTTTACTTTCAACAAATGAAATGAACCCACTATTTTATAGAATAAAACTGATGCATCTTAGGGATGATGCCTCTGCTGTCAGTAGCATTATTGCTACTGACCATGGTGGAGAGTTAACTTAAATAAAAGCAGTGAATATGGGTAAGATAATAAGAAGGCTGGGGACTGGTTGAACTGAATAGATGAGCTTTGCAGTGTGAGAATGTGAACTGAAATGATCTGAGTTTTTAAGAGAAATAGGAGCCGTGATTATTAAGTAGTTATTGAAGCCTAGAACCATTTATCTGTGATAATGTTCCTGTGGATGGCTGGCCTCTTCACATTTTTCTTTGCTATAGTTTGGATCTGAAATGTTACTTGAAAGCTCATGTATTAAAGTAGATAGCCAGCCTGTGGCACGCTTGGGGAGTGATGGAATACTTAAGAGGTGGAGCCTAATGGAAGGAAGTTAGGTCATTGGAGGGATGTCCTTGAAGGGTTATTAAATCCCTAGTCCTTATCCCCTTCCTTCACGTGCTGACTATTATGAAGTTAATACCTTTATTCCTCTATGTGTTTTCTATCATGTGTGTTACCTCTTCACAGACCCAAAAGCAAATAGGTTAACCAAACATGGACTTAAACCTTCAAAACTGTGATCCAAATCAAACATTTTGGTTTTGTTTTTTCAGGTATTTTGTCACAGTGATGGAAAGCTGATTAGCACGTTCTTCCAAACGTGTTTTGGTCTGGTACATAATCTGTTGCTGCTTTAGCCACAGTTGGACTACATTTTCATCTTCACCTTATCTGCTATTATCTCAGCTGGAATGATGGGGGAAGCTTTCTGAGTTGGAAATCAAATGTATTTTCCTATAGAAAAGAAAACTCATAGAGCAATCTTGTGGGTTCATTATGGATGAAATAGACAAACAGCTCTAGTTTTTCTTGGGAATCTAAACAATCTTTTATGGCTTCTAAAGGAAAACACATTCTGAGTTCCAAATAATTGACTTACATGATTTTAAAAACACAATCAGCACTTGAATTAAGAACTGCTTGTTCTGAAAACTAGAATTTTTTTTTAAAAAATGTCTTTAAAAAGTGACTTATCCCCTTCTTTCCTTAGACATTTCTGAATCTTGTTCCATGTATTTTACTACATCAATTAAAGGTTTTCTCTGAAATTACACCAAACACTTGTCCATGCATCCATCCATATGTCCAGCTGTTTTTTTTTTGAATAAAATACTAATTTCTATATGCTGCTAATATAGTATTTTTTGCGGGTCATGGGGCTTGAACTCGGCCTGCAAGCTGTCTCTGAGCTCTTCAGCTCAAGGCTACTACCTTACCTCTGAGCCTGGGCACTGTCCTTGAGCTCTTCAGCACAAGGCTACCATCCAACCCTTGAGCCAAGCCCCACATCCAGTTTTCTAGAGGTTAATTTGAGATAAGAGTCTCAGGTCCTTTGTCATACTAAATCCACCAGCACAACAATGTTCATTGCAGCACTAATTACCATAGCAAAGATATGGAACGAACCTAGATGTCCCTCAGTTGATGAGTGGATCAACAAGATGTGGTATTTGTACACAATGGAATTCTATGCTGCTGTCAGAAAGAATGACATTGCCCCACTTGTTAGGAAATGGAAAGACTTAGAAAAGATCATATTAAGTGAAGTAAGCCAGACTGAAAGGAACTTAGGCTCAATGGTTTCCCTTACTTGTCATAATCAGTAGAAACCTTGGGCTCTCCTAGCAGAGATTTGCAATAGAGCAAAACCTTGATACAAAAGGCCATATAGTAGGACGCTAAATGAAAGGACCTCTAGGATACAGAAACATAACTCATATAATGAATGATTGTTGTTTTTAAGGTATGATGTTATCTCTCATCTCTTTTGCTGTCCCTTGGTTATCTCATATTGTTACAGTATCTCACTTTGTTACCTGATATATCAGATATATTTGTATTCGGTTATTTGAAATTGGATAGGGAACAGGGGAAAACAAGATGAGGGATGGGGGTGGGGGCGAGGGAAATGGGGACCAAGACATGTGAAAGGGTATCAATGTATGGGAATTAATGCACCATCTATCTGGCAAATATCATGTAACCCTTCTATTAATTACAATAAAAAATATATGGGAAAAAAGAGTCTCAGGTCCTTTGTGCCTCGACTGGCTTTGAACCTTGATCCTCAGATCTCAGCCTCCTCAGTAGCTAGGATTACAGATGTGAGCCACCATTCTAGGTTAATATAGTATTATAAAATCTCTACATTTGAACTGTTTACAATGATGGAACATAGTCTTTTAATGTGTGTGTGTGTGTGTGTGTGTGTGTGTGTGTGCTCGTGCCTGTGTGTGCGCATGTGTGTGTGCATGAGCGCCAATTCTGCAGCTTGAACTCAAGGCCTGGGTGCTATCCCTGAGCTTTTGTGCTCAAGAGTAGTGCTCTACTTCTGGAGTCATTGTTCCACTTCCAGCTTTATGGTGGTAAACTGGTGATAAGAGTCTCAGGGACTTCCCTGCCTGTGCTGTCTGAAAATAGCAATCCTCAGCTCTTAGCCTCCTGAGTAGCTAGGATTACAGGCATGAGCCACTGACACCTAGCTTTTATATAGTTTTTTTTTGCCAGTCCATGGGCTTGAATTCAGGGCTTGAGCACTGTCCTTGGGCTTTCTCAAAGCTAGAGCTCCACCACTTGAGCAAGCAATCAAACCTGGATCTTCATGCATGATAGGAAAGCACTCTACCACTAGGCCAAACTGTCAGCACACTTTTATACAGTTTTAATGCATGAAATCTAAATAGAAAATTTAACTGGTCTATAGGCTTCTCTTTGTACTGTAAGATCCTCCATGATTAACTGAATCCTATTTATCTTTATCCTGTTTTTGCTTAGGATAGGTGTTCTGAGTGGTAGAAACTGAAGAAATATTTCTTGCACTGAAATGTAACATTATAGTTCTGCTTCATTTTGAAATATGGGAACATAAAACCTGCCAAGGAGGAACTTAGGTCATTATAAATATCTTTCTTGATTACTGAAATGAATCAGGTTAAAAAAATCTAGATGTGTGATTAACATTTTCAAGAATAGGAAAAGTATTTCATCTTTGGATTAAAAAATGCCTGTTTGCTCACTAAACCCATTCCTCTTCTTGGGTTCATAGCTAGAGTGCATTTTCCAAGAGTCTTTGGAGTTGAAGTGGTCTAAATTCAAGGCAATGCGGTCATAAATAACTTGCCATGCTCTTTTGCCTTGAGTATAGAGAATTTTGGGCCCAAAGAAGGTGGAGATCCAAGATGGGGTGCTCACTCAATCAGGAGCCACACATCCAGATCTTTATGAGTAATAAATAAATTTTATTGCATTCAGCCACAAAGATTGAGGGTTTAACTGTTTGTCAGGTAGTATCTCTTTAACAAATACAATTCTACTAAACATTCTATCTAAACATATGAAGTGTTCTGTTTTTCATACGTGCTTTTAAAGGTTGTTTCCTGATACTAATTCTTCTTTTTCAAAATTTATTGTAAAGGTGATGTACAAAGGATGATAGTTCCATGAGTCAGGTAATGAGTACATTTCCTTTTGAACAGTGTCATCCCTCCCTCATTCTTTCCCAGGTTTTCTCCTCCTGACTTCCTTCCTCTCCAAGTTGTATAGTTCATTTCCAACATAGTTTCTAGTGGGTTTCACTGCAGAATTAGTTCACCCTTTGTCACAGTTTCTGTGCTTCCCCTTCCCCTCTCCAAAACAGATAAACTTATATACAAAACAAAGGGTACAGAAACAAAAAATGGTAGCAGAAGGAAACAAGCCAAAAGAAAAAAAAAGAAAGCTGAAAAAATAACTGCATTGTAATAAAAAAACCTCTTATTCCATTTCTTGGAGTTCATTTGTATAAGTATCATTTTTATATGATTTTATGTAAAAGAACTTTTGAACTCTTGTTATCCTCTCTTAAGAATATCCTCTTTTTTTCATACACTGGCATCAAATCTTTCATATTAATGCAGTGTCCTACAAGTCAATCCACTTCTGATATTAACTGCTTGTAGTCACACTGATTCTACAAGTTAAGGCGTTTAGTCCTTCAAATTCCAGATTTCATTAAACCGAGTCAGAACTCACTGAGAATCACAATAGTAACAGATCGCAATTTTATTATAAAGAATACAACTCAGGAACAAGCCACATGGAAGGGATAATTAGGCAATCTCAAAACAGATAGGGAAGGGCTTCTGTTTCCCCTCAGCTCACTTTTCTATGAACATCAATGCATTTACTATCCCCCTGGACCTCAGAGTCAATAGCATTTATGGAGGTTTCCTTTGGAAGTTTAAATCACTGGCCATGAGACTAAAGCCAACGTCCAGCTCTTTTGCTAAGGAGAAAGTTTCAAACTTCAGTCATGTGTTTGACATTTCTGATGACCAGTTCCAATCTGAAACTAGAAATGGATGTCACCTCATTAGAATGAGCTGAGGTATAATTAAATAGGAATTGAATAGTAAACAAAAATTAATAGAATTTTTCAAGGGTTTTGAAGCTTTGTGTCAAGTATATATATATATACATATATATACTTATATATATGTATATATATATATAATATCACAGTGGTAAAAGACAAATGTCAACCTTTTCAGTATAAAAAAATTGGTTGTTTAAGGTTATTTTTCACATATAGATTGCCCTGGGACTGGCCTGAGACCTTTTCTGTTTAAGCTCTAAAATGTTCTTCATCATACTGAATCTTTTTAGTCCCTCATCCCTATTACAGCTCTATCACGCACTTGATTTCAAATTAAGTGAAAAGCCAAGTTCATACTCATTTCCAACTTGTTTAATTATGATAACTTCACTGATGCTTTGCATTGTTTTGTGTTCAGAATTCCTTATGTTAATGATTCCATATACTGAAATAACATTTTTTCTTCTAAATGACATTTAATGAATTCTTTCCTTTCTATAAATTTAATTTTCTTGTCAGGGTGATATACAGAGGGATTACAGGAACATAATAAAGCAGTGAGTATATTTTTTGTCAAACATTATTGCCCCATCCCACATTTTTCCCACTTTCCCTACCCCTCCAAGTTATAAGGTTCATTTCCAACATATTGTCTTGTATCTCTCTAATTTCTTCTTTCTAAAGAACTCTCTTTTTCTTTCTTTTCTTCTTTCCTTCCTTCCTTCCTTCTTTGGCCTTCTCCCTTCCTTCCTTCCCTCCCTCCCTCCCTCCCTCCCTCCATCCTTCCCTCCCTCCCAGGCCTTAAGCTTGTTAGACAAGTGCTATACTTCTTGAGCTATGTCCCTAGCCTCTAAGCACTCTATTTTGTTTGGTGTTACTGGGGTTTGAACTCAGGGATTATCAGATGGAGCCACACCTCCAGCTCTTCATTACTTTTGTTTCGTGTGTGGAACAGGCTTTACTGGGTGCTTGGAGGGATGATGAGACATTTACACAGAACATGAAACCCTGCAGGGTTAACATCATACACCTAGAAGCTTCCAAAACCCAGGTTTATTACTTTTGTTCTACTAAAAAAATGCACGCATGCTAATAAGAATACTGAGAGATGATGATAATTAACCTTGTACTATATTTGTTTATAGTATTTTTATGCATGTATTTTCATGTTTTAGTTTATACAACAGGGAATATATTGCATATAAGGGCTACTAATATGTTTTTGATTTACCTTTATATTCTAAACATTTTATATAATAAACATTTTCATAATAACAAAAAGTTCACATATCTATTTTATTTATAGATGTATCATAATGTATTAGTAACTTACCAGCAGTTCAAATAGTTTTATTTTTCTAATTTTAGTTTTACAAATAGTATTATAATGAACATCTTTTGTCTATAACTCATTGTGTATATCTTTGACCATTTCTTTAGAATGAGTTTATAAATATTCACATTCATTCTCAATGTAAAAGTTGAATATATTTGGGGTTGTTTGCATTTTCGAAAACATGTGCATTTTTTCAGACAATTTGGTACAAAGTGAAAAAGAATGGAAAATGTTGCATCTTTTTATTTGATTATTCCTATTGGGAAGAGTCCTAGTGCAATAGAAAATGAACAGACAAAACTCAAGAAGTTTTTTAGCAAATCACAGAAAATTACTCGACTATCTTCAAATAGATATATGAACTAATGAACATGATGCATAGATGGAAACAATGATTTGAGTATGTTGCTACTTGGAAATATATGCACAAATGATGGTTGAATGAAGAAAGAACAAGGAACAGAAAGTATACACAGGCTATTTATATAAAATATATAGCACTCTGGGGGCTGGGAACATGGCCTTTTGGTAACATGTTCACCTAGCATGCACAAAGCCCTAGGTTTGATTCCCTGGTACCATATACATAGAAAAAGCCAGAAGTGGTGCTGTGGCTCAAGTGTCAGAGTGCTATCCTTAAGCAAAGAGTGTCCAAGGACAATGCTCAGGCCCTGATTTCAAGCCCCAGGACTGTAAAAAAAAAGCAAAACAAAACAAAACTAATAAAACTAATAAAAATATAGCACTCTGTATTGAAAAAAATTGGGAGAGAATTTAGCATAACATAGATATTGGTGAATTAACCTTCTGGGAAACTTTTGTGTAAGCTTGTTTAAATGTGCTAGTTTTCTTTTTAGACTCCCTCCTTCAAGTTATTCCAGGAATAAAACACATTTATTTTTGAAAGCCCATATACTAGGAACAAAGGGTAGAGAGACATCAGCAATTGGTGTGTGGTTCGAGCAAAGTATATCTCTTAGTTCTGTTTCTTTTTTGTGCATCAGCTCTACTTCACAAAGTAATATGTTCTGACTTGGCTTCACCAGTTTCTTACCCACTTTCTGACTTCTGCTTTCTATCATTTAGGTAACCCAAGTCATATTTTTTAAAATAATGTTTTATTGTGATTAATAGAAGGGTTACATTGTATTCACCAGATAAAAGGTGCATAACTTCACAAACATTGATACCCTTTCTCATGACATGGTCCCCATTTCCCTCCCACCCTTCCCCGCTTATCTTGATTTCCCCCCTTCCCTATCCAATTTCAAATAACCAATTAAGCACATATAAAATTTATCAGATAACAAAGTGAAAAATTGTAACAATATGAGATAACCAAGGGATGGCAAAAGAGATGAGAGATAACATAGTACATTAAGGACAACAATCACTCATTATATGGCTTTTGTTTCCTTATGCTGGAGGTCCTTACATTTAGTGTGGTACTGTTTGGCCTAATGTCTCTAGATTTTGTTCTATTGTAAATCTCTGCTAGGAGAGCCAAGGTTTCTACTGATTATGACAAATGAGGGAGACTATTGGGCCTAAGTTCCTTTGAGTCTGGCTTACTTCACTTAATATGATTTTTTCTAAGTCTTTCCATTTCCTTACCAATGGGGCAATATCGTTCTTTCTGACAGCAGCATAGAATTCCATTGTGTATAAATACCACATCTTGTTGATCCACTCATCAACTGAGGGGCATCTGGGTTGGTTCCATATCTTTTCTATGGTAAATAGTGCTGTAATGAACATCGTTGTGCTAGTGGATTTAGTATGTCCTTGTTTCTGGACGGTTGGGTAAATGCCAAGTAGTGGAATTGCTGGGTCATAGGAGAGTTCTATGTTTAGTCTTTTGAGGAACTGCCATACTGCTTTCCATAGTTGTTGAACGAGTTTGCACTCCCACAAACAGTGTAGCAGTGATCCCTCCTGGTCACATCCTCTCTAGCATCTGTTGTTATTAGTTTTCTTGATCCTGGCCATTCTAACTGGAGTGAGGTGGAATCTTCCAGTTGCTTTGATTTGCATTTCTTTTATGGCCAGAGATGCCGAGCATTTCTTCATGTGTCTATAGGCCATTTTTGTTTCTTCTTCAGACTCTCTTTAAGTCTTTGGCCCATTTTTTAATGAGATGGGTGTTACTTTGGAGGTTAGTTTTGGAGTGATTCAATTTTTTGAGTTGTTGATATATTTTAGATATGAGGCCTTTGTCCGTTGTTTGGTTGGTGAAGATCTTCTCCCACTCTGTAGGCTTCCTGATTAGTTTACTAGCTATATCCGTTGCCATACAAAAGCTCTGCAGTTTAATGCAGTCCCACTTATCCAGCCTTTCTCTGATTTGTTGTGTTTCTTGGTCCTTATTGAGAAAGTTTTGACCTGTACCAAGGAGGTTTTACCTCGAGGTCTTTGATCCATCTGAAGTTAATTCTAGTGCAGGGTGACAAAGAAGGATCCAACTTTAGTTCCCAAGTCATATTTTTACAATGAGGAGCTTTGCTTTTCTTGGGAATTTTGGTTTGAAGGCTGGAGATCATGAGAGTACTAACCAGACTGGGGCTTTCTATCTAGGGCTGCCCAACTCAATTCTAGCAAATAATGGTATAGTATGTGGCCATCTTTACTCACTTTTTCTGTGGAGCTGTAGGCTATTTGGTTTCCTTAGAAATTTAGCCTCTGTCTCAATATAATCATATAAAATTATATTTAGTGAAATGAATGCTAAGAAATGGAAACAAGAGGGTTTTTTTTTGTTACTTTGCCCTTTGTTTTTTGTGTGCTTTTTTTCCCCTTTGTTACTGTTTTGGATTTCTGCACTTTTTGTCTTGTATGCAACAAATGCAAGAATGATACTCACTAGAAACACTGTTTAGAATAAACTATATACCTTGTAGAGGAAGGAAATGCGGGGGCTGAGAAAATAAGGGAAGAGGTGGCAATGTTCAAAAAGAAATGTACCTATTATCTGACTTACATAACTCCTTTGCACATCACCTTTACAGAAACAGTAAAATTAAAAAGGAAAAGAAAAGAAATCACAACAGAGAGAAAAAAAGAAATATTTTTGGTAAAAATATCCTAAAACCTGAAAACATGGGAAACTTTAGTGCAAAAATCTGGTGCCTTTTTGAGAGAATTTGATGACAAATGGAAATTTATATCAACTTGTATCAATACAATAAAATTCCTTCAAATACTGTGTGTGTGTGGTGTGTGTGTGAGAGAGAGAGAGAGAGAGAGAGAGAGAGAGAGAGAGAGAGAGAGAGAGAAAGAGAGAGAGAGGGAGAGAGAGAGAGAGAGAGAGAGGGAGAGAGAGAGAGAGAACGCACACATGCACGTTTGGCAAGTGAGTCCCTGTTTAAATTTCATGTAACATAGAAATGACATATGGAATGAGTCCTACCTTTAGGCCATTGTATGGCTCATTTGACTCCTCATTCTACCATGAATGAGTAAAAAGAAATCAGTTTTTCTCTGTAGCCTATCTGAGTTTCAATGAGTAAGGTATACCAATTCCTTGGAATTACATGTTAAGATGGAGATGGAAAAAAAATCTGAAGACAGAGAAAGATAGAATACTAAGAGTGTAATTTCTAGCTTTGCTTTGGGTAAAGAAAGTAGCTTCTATGGGCCGGGAGTTTGGCCTAGTGGTAGAGTGCCTGCCTAGCATGCACGAACACCCGGGTTCAATTCCTTGGTACCACATACATAGAAAAAAAGCCAGAAGTGGTGCTGAGGCTCAAGGGGTAGAGCTCTAGCCTTGAGAAAGTCCAAGGACAGTGCTCAGGCCCTGAGCTCAAGCCCAGGACTGGCAAAAAAAAAAAGAAAGTAGCTTCTATGTAAGTGAAATCTATGATTTATGGCTGTGAATCTCATTGTAACTAAACCAAGAGATCCTCCTTGAATGTATCTCTATACCTTTAAAATTCCCAGGAGTATGGAAAATTGCTTTCAGCTTGTGGGTCTCTCAACTGTGGCACCTGAGTTGTTCTGGTGTCACTGGATTGACAATGTCAAAAGGAAACATGAAGGTTCCTGTACGCTGAACAACAATAAGCTGGTAGAAATCATTACAAGTTAACTGGACTCCATTGGCAAGACTTTGGCACATTGTCAGGTGCTGGTGGCTCATGCCTGTAGTTCTAGGTACTCAGGAAACTGAGGTTCTATGATGTTAGTTCAAAGCCAGCCCAAGCGGGAAAGCCAGCGAGACTCATTTCAAATTAACTACTACAAAGTCAGAAATGGAGCTGTGTTTTAAGGTGGTAGAGCACTAAAGTTCAGGCTTTGAGTTCAAATCTCAGAGCCAGCACACACACACACACACACACACACACACACACACACACACACACACTAAACACATGATCCCACTTAAGTGTAGGATGGGCCTGGGAATTGTTGGTAAATGTACTCTCTGTAGATAACCACTGTCAATTATCAACTGCACCATTCGAGTATGGATTTTTATTGATCTACTAGTTATGTCTACTATACTCATTTTCTGGTTTTCTCCATGCCATTATTTAAACCTAGTCTACACATTCACAATTGATTAAATTGTTCTGATCATATTAACTAATCACTTAAAAATTACTCATGCTTGCCCAAGTTCAATATGAAGTCCTCACCTGGTACGTAAATTCTCAAAGAACATACACCCAGCTTGACAATTTGGCCTCATCCTCTTGCACATCCCTGCCTTTTTCAAATATTGCAGCCAAAATGGACCACTTGCTGTTCTTCCAGCACAGAATCTTTGCTTCATCCCATGTTCCCATCTGGTACTCTGTCTACCTTTCCATTCTGCCTCTGATGGGTAGCATACATTTAAAATAACTTCAACATATTTTTTTCTTATTTTATGCCTCTCTGAGCCCTTTAGTGAGGGCAGCACTGAATTTTAAATTGTCAATGTCTAAAATGATATTGCTGTTGAATGTCACAGCACTTGGCAGCAGCAGGAAGCTTAGCCTGCCAGCCTGAGAAACCACGTCCTTTCATTGACATGTTACAATTAGCACCCATGGAGATAGCAGCTTATGCACATTCCACTGTTTGTAACTACTAGTTGAATGTGTTGGAATGAAGTCATTTCCTAGGGTACAGTGTTTACCAGCTAGAAGTCAGAATTTTACTTCTTTCTAAAAAAGAATACATTTCCTGATAAAGACAAAGATTTTATAGAGTAGAACAGAAAAACTAATTTGAAAGACAAGAGTGCATATAGAATATGAAATGAGAGCAATGCATTAAGGAAACAGAAAATGATATAAGGATTTCTGAAAAAAAATCTCTCTAAATTTATTTTTAATTATATTTTATTATCATTAATTAATTATACAAAGATGTTACAATTCAACAAATTAGTTTATAAGAATAATGCATTTTGATCAATGTTATCATTGATCTTCTCATCATTCTCCTCCATTCCTTCCAACGCAGATCCTCCCCTCAATTTTCTTAGTTTCATAGATTATGCATTGAATAGTATGACATTCTAAATTTATTAATTGAAGGTTTCCTGTGCCAAAAAGTAAATCTTGATGCCCCTCAGTAGATGATTGGATCAACAAGATGTGGTATTTATACACAATGGAATTCTATGCTGCTGTCAGAAAGAATTGGAAAGAATTTCCTTCCATTGGAAGGAAATGGAAAGACTTGGAAAAATCATATTAAGTGAAGTAAGCCAGACCCAAAGGATCATAGGCTCAATGGTTTCCCTCATTTGTCATAATCAGAAACCTTGGGATCTCCTAGCAGAGGATTACAATAGCTCAAAACCTAGATACATAAGGCCATATAGGATGAGGCTAAATGAAAGGACCCCCCAGGATATGGAAACAAGACCTACATAATGGGTGATCATTGTTCTTAATGTATTGTGTTATTTCTCATCTCTTTTGTTGTCTCATAATTATTCTCATATTGTTATCTGGTATATACATTTATTTGTTTATTTGAAATAGGAAAGGAAAGGTGGGAAAACAAGATGATTGGGAAGGGATGAAGGGAGGGAAATGGGGACAAAAACATGAGAAGGGGTATCAATGTGTGTGAGAAATGCTCCTTCTTTCTCGCAAATATAACTATAACCCCTCTATTAATTACAGTAAAAATATATGGAAAACAAAGTAAATCTAGCTGCTGAAACTTGGTCACTTTTATGCCTACTAACCCAACTTATCAGGCTTTCTGAGGTTTCTGGTTTTATTGCCTTAGGCATATATTCAAAGTCATCAAAGCCAGCCTTTGCTGCAGTCACCATTTCCTTGCACGGGAATGCATTCTCTATTCCCTTTTGAGTATTTCAGTACTTCTCCAAAAGATGTACAGGTCATGCCTATTAGCTGTTATTTCAATGTTCACTCGAGCGTATTGTGAATCCATTCTGCTCTAGAAGGTTCACAGGGTCTGTTCATCATAAGAAGTAATCTTCCTAGAGCCTTGCTTAGAATAGAAATTGTTAGGTTGGCGTGAATGTTAAAAGTGAATATCTGAAAAGTTATAATCTTAGATTCCAGATACAAATCTACAAGAGTAACCATTCCCTGTAAACCATTAAATGGGAAATCTACATCCTCCATCCATTCTTTCAATTGCCCATCCTTCCTTCTATCCAATTGTCCGTATCCTACTTATTGAGAGTTTATTCGGTGTGATCTTTGTGCTTGTGCTTGGTGTTCCTGCTGAGGTCTTTCAATACGCAAACAGGAAGTTTCTCACTGAGCACTTTATGTTCTTTTTTCACAGCCCTGAATTTCTTTCGCCCTCCTCCAGAACCACTTTTTTTGATTTTAGGTTTGAACATCATTAGACTAACAGCATTGACTGTGCTCCTTTCATGATCAAAAACTTTCAATATTCTTAACAAGAAAAATGGTCCAAGTCTGTTAGACAATGTAGACAGAGCAAAGTACGAACTTCTCAGTTTGTCTGTCAAAGCCCACTATCACAGAGCCCTACTAACCTCTTCTAGCTCTTTTCTCAGTCCTCTCTGCTATCTAATCATCATAAGTAGTCTTTTTCCTGTTCTTTGAACATCTGCCCTATAGGGACTCATCCCAGATCTTTTCTAATGTGATCCAGTTTTCTTTACTACCCCTTTATTCAATTCCACCAGTCAAAATCCTAATCCTCAAAAATGTAAATGATGGAGTTTGGTTTTTATTTTTGTAAGTAATCCATTTTCCTTCTCTACAAACACTGATAATGCTTTGTAGGTTATGGATCTGTGTGTATACTTTTCTCAAGGTAATTGCTAAATATACAAACAACTTTAAGAACAATCCATTTTCCCTCCAATTAAAGACTATCCTTTTCAATTAGTGAAGCTCAGAGAACACCTAGAATAGTGTTATGCACAATTAGTTTTGCAATAAATGTTGGCTTGCATAGGCAATGGATAGTCATTTCAGGTCTTTAGGGAGAGGAACACATAGACATGAAAGAAGGGCAGGATGATAAAGGACAACTAGGAAGCTGTTGTTATAAATGAGAAATCAAAAACATTTGGACTTCAGCCAAGGTGAGAGTAGAAAGGTGGGGGAAGGGATAAGTAGATACCTGTATCCTGCAAAGAATGGATTATTGAAGATCATGAAAACAAACAGAAGTAACATTAAGGAATGGAGCATGGGTAACTGGGTGAATAGGAGCATCCTAGAAGAAAAAGAGAATGACAAAGAAAATTAGAGAAGAACAGTTTGGGTAAAGGGGGAGGGACAGAGAGCAGATGATGAATTCAGTGCTTTAGATGCCTAGTTAGAGGTACATATGCATTTATGAGAATGGACATGAAAGGTGGCTAGAAATACAACATTGTGTCTGGAGGACTGCTAGCTTGGAGGTGATGGCTTGGAATGAAAGAATGGTAGAATTTTCCTCACCAGAAACTTGGAGAACTAGGGAAGGAAATTGGGAAATAGACCCTAGTGACTTAGAACATGTTCCCACGAGGTCCTTTTCTGTGACTAGACTTGCTAACAGAGATCGTATCCAGCTATTGTGGCGATTTCTTCAACTACAGAGAAGGAAACTGTTTCCCAGACTTTGTAATCTTTCAGTAGGCCTGATAAAGTACTGATATCAGTACTTGATAAAGTACTTTTAAAAAAGTTGTAGAGGTGATAAATACAGAGGAGTTTCTGGTACATAAGTCAGGTAATGAGTACATTTCTTTTTGAACAGTGTCATCCCCGCCCTCATTTTCTCTCAATTTTCTCCTTCATGATCCCCCTCCCCTCAAGTGGTATAGTTTATTTCCAACATAGTGTCTAGTGAGTATCACTGCTGAATTAGTTCTCCCTTTGTCCCACCATTTCTGTGCTGCCAAGTAGTTACTTTTTAACCAGAGTGCAAAGCACAATGTACAAATATTAAAGATAATGAGTGGAATTCTGCATATCAGCTCTAAATGTACTTTGAACTTGGATTGGTGAGCAGAGAGAAATATATATAAATGAGATGGGCAGTACATAATTCAGGAGAAAGTTGGGAAAAGTTAGTTATTGGGAATTCTGTGTTCAGGTAGGAGTTCACTCAGAAATTCTTAGCTATTTTTTTCTTTTTAGGATTTTAAGAAAGCCTCCTAAACAGACTCAAGAAATATTAATTAAGCATGGAAAAACTTGGAAAAATTATATTAAGTGAAGTAAGCCAGACCCGAAGGAGCATAGGCTCAATGGATTCCCTCATTTGTACACACCTAGGACTCTCCTAGCAGAGGATTACAATAGTGCAAAACCTAGATACATAAGGCCATATAGTATGAGACTAAATGAAAGGATATCCAGGATATGGACACAAGAGCTTTATCTTGTGTGATTGTTGTTCTTAATGTACTATGTTATTTCTCTTCTCTTTTGTTGCCCTTTGGTAAATCTCATATTGTTACTGTATATGACTTTGTTACCTATCATATTATGTATATGTTTATTTGTTTATTTTAAATAGGAAAGGGAAGTGGGGAAAACAAGATTATTGGGGGGGTGGGGGAAGGAAATGGGGACAAAAACATGAGAAGGGGTTCAATGTGAGAAGTAATGCACCTACTTCTGGGTGAAAATAATTGTAACCCCTTTAAAAATTGCAATAAAATGATTTTGAAAAGAAAAAAGAAATTAATTAAACATTATTACACTCTAGGCTCAATGATAAAAATGATAAGAAATAATTTTTTTTCATATTTTATTCCCCCCCCAGTATTTTTGAGATGGTGAACCCTGAACTACCTATGCTGGCACTACAGCTAAGGACACTCACTGGACATTTAACTCACTGTGTCCACCAAAGTTTAGGTTTCTTAATTATTGACTTAGTCCTAGGAAGAGCTTCTAATTTCTGTTCCTGTGACATGATCCTAGATATCAAGAATGAGCTTTGGGGCTTCTCTGGTTTCTTTCTTCAATATTCATACAACAGAAAGCCCTTCTTCCATGTTCAAAGATACTGGTATGCATTGAGCTGAACACAATCCTGGGTCTTTCAAGTCAGATCAATCCTTTATTTTACTATGCTGTTTTGCTATAATTATTTGAAAGAGGACAAAATATTCTTTTTCCTAACTTTTCAGAGTACCAGACATTATGCTAAGAACTTTTTGATCATTTAATATGTATAAAAGCTTTTGGAGATGGCTGTTACTGGGAGGCATTAGTCAAAATATTTTATGGATCAAGAAAACTGAGGTTTGCATAAGTTGTGTGGACTGATCCATGGTTACTTGTGAAAAGCGGTTCTATCAATCCAATTGTAAAGTCAAAGGTCTTTTTATAATATGTTGCTATCAGAGACTGGAGAGAGTTGATAATTTAGAGGATTATCTTTGCTTTTTCTCCTACCACCAGCTCTTAATTCAGTGACAAGCACATAGTAGAGTTCCTTTCAAAGTTTGTTAAATGCATAAGTACTTATACTTGACTTAAATGGGAAATTCAAGAAGGAAAACTTCAGTATGTATGAAAATGCCACAGTGAGACACATTATTTTGTACAGTTACTATATGCTTTAAATCGCCCTTCAAAAAATAAAAATAAAGCTGTGTGGCTATGGCTCATGACTGTAATCATAGCTACTCAGGAGGCAAAGATTTGAGGACTGTGATTCAAAACAGTCCAGGCAGGAAAATCAGTGAAACCATTATTCTCCAATGAATCACAAAAAAGCCTGAGGTAGAGGTCTGTCTCAAGTGGTGAAGTGCTAGCCTTGAAGACTCAGGGACTGAGTTCTGGTCTCAGAACTAGCACCAAAAAAGTAAATTCACCTGCTTCTCCCTTGATGAGAGTAACATCTTTAAGGAGTGATGGTGAGAGTTAATAGGGAGGAGTTTGAGAGTGGAGGTAAGCGGACACCATAAAATTAAGTAGAAATGGCTCTCACTAGATTTTAAAAAGGAAGACAAATAGGGTAAGGGTTAAGAAATATTTAGGAAGCTTGACCTGTGTGTGTGTATGGGGGGGGGTTCAGCTAAGTGCACCAAAGCCTAGATTCCTGAAAGCACAACTTATTCTTTCTCATATATTTTATTGTAATTAATAGAAGGGTTACATTATATTCATCAGGTAGAAGGTGCATTACTTCACTAACATTGATACTCTTTCTCATATTTTGTTCCCCATTTCCCATCCCCCACCCCACCCCTCGTCTTGTTTCCCCCCCTTCCCTACCCTATTTCAAATAAACATATATACAATATATCAGATAACAAGGTAAGATACTGTAACAATATGAGATAACCAAGGGATATCAAAAGAGATGAGAAATAACATAGTACATTAAGGGCAACAATCACACATTATATGGCTTTTGTTTCCAGATCCTGGAGGTCCTTTCATTTAGCATCATTCTTTTTTTTTCTTTCGTTTTTTTCATATATTTTTATTATAATTAATTGAAGGGTTACATTATATTCACCAGATAGAAGGTACATTACTTCACAAACATTGATACCCTTTCTCATGTCATGGTCCCCATTTCCCACCCTCCTCTCCCCGCTCTACTTGATTTACCCCCTTCCCTCTACTATTTCAACTAACCAATTAAGCATATATAAAATATAACAGATAACAAGGTGAAATATTGTAACAATATGAGATAACCAAGGGACAGCAAAAGAGATGAGAGATAACATAGTACATTAAGGACAACAATCACTCATTATATGGCTTTTGTTTCTATATCCTGGAGGTCCTTACATTTAGTGTCATACTATATGGACTTATGTATCTAGATTTTGTTCTACTGAGAATCTCTGTTAGGAGAGCCCAAGGTTTCTACTGATTATGACAAAAGAGGTAAACCATTGAGCCTATGTTCCTTTGAGTCTGGCTTACTTCACTTAATATGATTTTTTCTAAGTCTTTCCATTTCCTTACAAATGGGGCAATATCGTTCTTTCTGACAGCAGCATAGAATTCCATTGTGTATAAATACCACATCTTGTTGATCCACTCATCAACTGAGGGACATCTAGGTTGGTTCCATATCTTTGCTATGGTAAATAGTGCTGCAATGAACATCGTTGTGCTAGTGGATTTAATATGTCCTTGTTTCTGGACGGTTGGGTAAATGCCAAGTAGTGGAATTGCTGGGTCATAGGAGAGTTCTATGTTTAGTCTTTTGAGGAAAGTGCCATACTGCTTTCCATAGTGGTTAGATGAGTTTGCACTTCCACTAACAGTGTAGTAGTGATCCCCCCTGTCCACATCCCCTCCAGCATCTGTTGTTATTAGATTTCTTGATCCTGGCCATTCTAACTGGAGTGAGGTGGAATCTTAGAGTTGTTTTGATTTGCATTTCTTTTATGATGAGAGATGTTGAGCATTTCTTCATGTGTCTATAGGCCATTTTTATTTCTTCTTCAGAGAAGACTCTCTCTTTAAGTCTTTGGGATGGTTGTTTCTTTGGAGATTAGTTTTGGAGTGATTCAATTTTTTGACCTGTTGATATATTTTAGCTATGAGGCCTTTGTCCGTTGTATGGTTAGTGAAGATCTTCTCCAACTCTGTAGGCTTTCTAGTTAATTTGCTAGCTGTGTCCTTTGCCATACAGAAGCTCTGCAGTTTAATGCAGTCCCACTTATCCACTTTCTCTGATTTGTTGTGTTTTTTGGTCCTTATTAAGAAATTTTTGACCTGTGCCAAGGAGACCTAGAGAATCTCCAATTCCTTCTTGTAAAGTTTTCTGTGTATCGGCTTTTACTTCGAGGTCTTTGATCCATTTGCAGTTAATCCTAGTGCAGGGTGACAAAGAAGGATCCAACTTTAGTTTTCTGCAGGTGCTTAACCAGTTCTGCCAGCAACATTTGTTGAAGAGGCTGTCTTTCTTCCATTCTATTTTTTTTGGCTCCCTTATCAAAGATTAGGTGACCATAGGTCTGTGGGTTAATATCTGGGTCCTCAGTTCTATTCCATTGGTCTTCAGGCCTGTTCTTGTGCCAGTACTAAGCTGTTTTGGTCAGTATAGCTCAGTAATAGTCTAAAGTTTGGTATTGAAATTCCTTCTGTGCTAATCTTTCTGCTAAGAATATTTTTGCTATACGGGGTCTTTTATTGTTCCATATGAAATTTTGGATTGCCTCTTCTATTTTGCCATTTAGCATCATTCTATATGGCCTTATGTATCTAAGGTTTTGTTCTATTGTCAGTCTCTGCTAGGAGAGCCCAAGGTTTCTACTGGTTATGACAAATGTGGGAAACCATTGAGCCTATGTTCCTTTGAGTCTGGCTTACTTCAGTTAATATGATTTTTTCTAAGTCTTTCCATTTACTTACAAATGGGACAATGTCATTCTGAAAGCACAGCTTTTGTGTCATTCACACCCCGGAGTTGTACTATAGGGTCCAAATGCCGTTAGTCTCTGAGGTGCTTTGACTGAAAATATCTCCTGGCTTGGCTTCCTCCTTGTCTCAATCATTACTTTCTAGGCTTTGTTAGAGATCAAGTTCATATTAACTTCCTTCAACTCAGGGCTTTGTTTCCAGAGAACCCTACATAAGTCTGAATATCATTCTGCAACAATGTGTCTAGCACTAGTCAATGAGTGGATGAATGAATGAGTAGATTCTAGAGGTGACACCTTCATGCCAAAAAGCCACAGGGCCATGGGATCATAAGAGTTAGGTGTTCTTCCTTAATTATATTCTCTAAACCCTTTCTCCATTTCTTTTCTGTTGTCTTACATCAAGCATGTCTTACTCCTCACATCTGTTATATCCAGAGTCTCCTAGTGGTTTTCTAGTCTCGTCTAGTTCACAGCCAAAGACTCGGCTAATTTTGAAGTTCAGATCGTCCTCTTAAATTCTTCAATGTTTTCAGTAATTTCCCCTAACTTTCAAGATTATGGTCAAGTTCCTGGGTGATCTTTCACTTACCTTGTCTCTCCACCTCACCTTTTTTCACATATCTATTACAGATGATGCCTTTCTCTTAAGGCACATAAAATGACTTGTGAATTTATAAGTATAGATCTTCTGATTGGGTATTGATCCATTTTAAGCCAGTTTATGTATATGATGCATACATTTTTGTGTGTGTTGATATCCAGTTTTCCTGACACTCTATGTTGAAACAATGTCATTTCTGAATTATTACTACCTTTGTTGTAAATCCATTAGGCATATAGAGAGGGATTTATTTCTGAACTCTTCATTCTATTCATTTGGTTTACATGCTACCCTATGCTAGCATAGCACTCTGTGTGTGTGTATGTGTGTGTGTGTGTGTGTGTGTGTGTGTGTGTGTGTGTGTGAATTGGTCCTGGGACTTGTGATCCAGTCAGGGCCTGTGTATTTTCTCTGAGCTTTTTTGCACAAGGCTAGTGCTCTACCATTTAAGCCATGCTCTACTTTGTGTGTGTGTGTGTGTGTGTATGTGTGGTTAATTGGAGATAAGAATCTCACAAAAAGAGTCTCACAGAATTTTCTGCATAGAGTGGTTTCAAACTGGGATCCTTAGATCTTAACTTTTGGAGTAGTAAGGATTACAGGCATGAGCCACTGGTACCTGGCAGATAAGTTTTTTGTTTTTTGTTTTTTTGGTGGGTCATGGGTTTGAACCCTGGACCTGGGTGCTGTTCCTGAGCTCTTCAGCACAAGGCTACCGCCCTACCCCTTTGGCCACAGCCCTACTTCCAGTTTTCTAGTGGTTAATTGGAGATAAGATTCTCACTGTCTTTAGTTCCCCGGGCTGGCTTGAACCATGATCCTCAGATCTCAGCCTCCTGTGTAGCTAGGGTTACAGGCGTGAGCCACCATGCCCAGTGATAACAGTGTTTTGATCATTGTAAATTTCTAATAAGTCTTCCAGTTTTGTTCTTTTTTTTTAGAAAAAGATTGTTCTGACTATTTTGGTTCTCTTGAAATTTCATATGAACCTGCAGAAAAATATTTGAATGTAACATTTACACTGGTAAAATTTCTTTCAGGCACTGATTTAACTGTTGTCATCAGTTTTGGTACATGGTATCATCATCTATTTTCATTATAACTTATCTTTAACTTTATCTTTTGATTTCCTCTTTGATCTATTGGTTAGTTAAGAATGTGTTGTTTGCAAAGTTGCCAGTTGTTCATGCGTATAATTCTACTCAGGAGGCTGAGATCTGGAGAATGGCAGTTCAAACAAGCCTGAGTAGAAAATTTCCAGAATCCCTATCTCCAATCAGCAAAATTTCAGGTTGGAAGCATGGCTCAAGTGCTATAGAGCCTATTGTGACCAAGTAAACCTAGCAAGAGGGCAAGTTCCTGAGCTCAAACCCTGATATCAGTACAAATTTAATTACCATGTATTTGTGAGTTTCCAGAATTACTTTCTATCTATCTTTTTAATTTTGTTTCATTGTGGTTGATTAATATATTTTATTTACATCCTTATAAGTGTATTCAATGTGTTTTATGGTGTAGCATGTTGTGTTTCCTCAAGAATATTTCAGACTGGGTGAATATTTCAGATATTCAGATGATGAATATTTCAGTCTATTTAGATGATGCTCCTGTTTTGTAGCTCCCAGATACGAGGAAAATTGTGGTCTGAAGCTAGCCTGAGATTTACATGGCATCCTAGATGAAAAGCAAAACTAATACAACAAAAGGATTAGGGTCAAATTGCACAGAATTTGCTTAGCAAGTGTAAGGTATTAATCTCACCGCACAGACTGAAAAGACTAAAGAATATTCCAAGATTCCCTTCAGTAGATGAATGGAACAAGAAGATGTGGTATTTTATTCACAATGGAATTGTATGCTACCATCAGAAAGAATGGCATCGCCCCATTTGTAAGGAAATGGAAAGAATTGGAAAAATCATATTAAGTGATGTTAGCCAGACCGAAAGGAACATAGGCTACATGGTTTCCCTCATTTACAATAATTAGTACACATCTAGGGCTCTCCTAGCAGAGGATCACAATAGCTCAAACCCTAGGTACATAAGGTCATATAGGATGAGACTAAATAAAAGGAATTCTAAAATATGGACACCAGAGGTTTAACTTGTGTGATTGTTGTTCTTAATGTACTATGTTATTTCTCTTCTCTTTTTTTCATTATGGTTAATCTCGTGTTGTTACTGTATCTGATTTTGTTACCCAGTATATTGTATATACGTTTATTTAAAATAGGAAAGGGAAGGGGAGGGAAACGAAATGATTGGGAGGGGGTGAGGGGAGGGAAATAGGGAACAAAACATGAGAACAGGTATCATTGTGAGAGAAACAATGCACCTACTAGCTGAGGAATGTAACTGTAACCCCTCTTTACATTATCCGACAATAAAAATTAAAAAAAAATATTCCAAGTGCTCTTAGAAGAATATATAGTCGGTTCACCTTGAATTGAATATACTGTAGACATATGTTGGACATACTTGATTTATAGTGTTGTTTAAGTCTTCTGTTTGCATTGATCTTCTGACTAGTTCTATTTATTATTGAAAGTGATGTATTACATCTTTCTTGTTCATTTCTTTATCTGCTTCATGTATTTTGTTGCCTATAAGGGGTGTATATGCTTGGACTTGTTATTTCTTCCTTATAGCTTGGCCTTTTTTTGTTATCATTATCAAATGATTACCTTTATCTTTGGTAGTTTATAAAACATTTTTAAATTTTAATGTTTTAGGGTTATCACTAAGTAATTGTACAAAGGTATTATTCCGTAAGTCAGATTATGAGTACAATAATGTACAATTCATGTACAATGAGTACAAGGGTTAATGTCATCCCTTCTTTTGTTTTCCCCATTCTCCCCTTTCCTCCTATAAGATATTTTTATTAGCAGTTATTAGTTTTACAAGAGGGTCTCATAGTTGTGCTTCACCATGCATATGATGTGTCCTGAGAGAACTTACCCCCATTCCTCCCTTCTCATTTTTTGAACAGTTTCCACAGGTTTAATTGCTGCATTTTCATATTAACAGTTTCATAAATCACATTTATCTTCCAATTTACCCTCCCATGTCACTTGTACTCATCTCAGATAAAACCTGTTTTACATTCCTGTTATTAATATTTTTGTGTCAGTCCTAGGGCTTGAACTCAGGACCTGGGTGCTGTCCCTGGGCTTTTCTACTCAAGGCTAACATTCTATTATTTGAACTAGAGTTCTACTTCCAACTTCTTTGGTAGTTAATTGGAGAAAAAGAGTGTCACAGACTTTCTTGCCTGGACTGGCTTTGAACTATAATCCTTGGACATCCGCCTCATAAGTATCTCAGATTACAGGCACCAGCACCCAGCCTGTCATTCTTTTTTTTTCTTTTTGGTCATTTGTGGGGTTTGAACACAAGGCTTGAGCACTGTCTCCGCACTGTTTTTGCTCAAGATTAACACTATATCACCTTGAGCAACAGCTCCATTGCTCATTTTCTTGTTGATTGGAGATGAGCTTCATGAAATTTCCTGCCTGGGCTGGCTTTGAACTGCAGCCTTCAGATGTCAGCCTCCTAAGTAACTCAGATTATAGGCAGTACCACCTGTAATGAACCACCAGCACCAAGCCTGTCATCAATTTTTAAAAGTGCATATTTAACTGTTCAAAAGCGGTTTTGCCATGGTAATTTATACGTGTGTGTATTGTACTTTAAACAGACTAATGCTGTTTATTACTTTATTACTCTTTTCCCATTCTCCATCTTCTCTTATTTGCTCTTCCATTGAGATTCCTTAAGTCCTCTTGACATAGATGCAATGTACTTAGATAATATTAATCTTCTATCATTTTTCTCATCCCTTCCCTCTTTTCCTGAAAGAATCCCACTATTATGAATATGTTCTATCTACCTACATATCCATCTTCTATCTAACTATCTATCTATCTATCTATCTATCTATCTATCTATCATCTATCTACCTATCCATTTATGTATGGATTTGGGTGTATGTTTATCTTCTAGTTTTATCATCTAAATGGGAGAAAACTTGACTTGAAACTGGCTTGGTGAACTTAACATGATGATTTTCAGTTTTATCCATTTACCAAGCTATAGGCCTTTCAAGTGTAAATAACCTAAGAGTTGTATTTATTTCCTGTTTTCTGAAACAAAATTTACACAAAATCAATAGCTTTGGATAGCAAAAAATTGCATCTCTCTAGTTGTAGGGGCTAGAACTCTGAAATTGCAGTATCTGTAGAACCATGGTCTTTTCAAAGGTGCTAGGGGAGAGTCTGTTCCATGCTTTCCTCTTAGCTTCTGGTGTCCACCTGTACTCTTTGAATCTTAAGATTGTAAAAGAATCACTCTAATCTTTGTCTCTTGTGATACATGGCCTTTTATTTTGGTACTGGGGTTTGAAGCCAGGACTTCATATATAGTCTACCAGTTGAGCCACAGTACTCACTCTTTCTGTCGCAGTCATCTTCTCCTCCTCCTCCTCCTCCTTCTCTGTCTTCTTCTTCTTCTTCTTCTTCTTCTTCTTCTTCTTCTTCTTCTTCTTCTTCTTCTTCTTCTTCTTCTTCTTCTTCTTCTTCCTCCTCCTCCTTTTTCTTCTCCTCCCCCGTCTCCCTTCTTCTCCTTCTCCTCATTCTCACTCTCCTGCTTCTTCTTTTGAAAGTACAGAAGTTATTGTATTTGGAGCCCACTCAGCTCCTGTGTTTGATTGAATTTTCAAAAATCTTACTTCTTACTGAGATCACATTTGCAGGTATTGGGAGTAGGAATTGGTTGGTACAATTGGACTCAAGAATTAGTAGTGACTTATTGATGGTAAAGTATTTACAGGTTCTTTTTTCCTTTACTTTTTTATTTTGTTGCTGGGGTGATGTACAGAGGGGTTGCAGTTACATTCATCAGGTAGTGGGTACCTTACTTCTTGAGCATTGTTATTTATAGACTCTACTGAGGGAAACATTCTTTTTAAAATTTCTTTATTGTAATGAATAAAGGGCTTACAGTTACATTTGCCAGATAGTAGGTGCATTGCTTCACACACATTGATACCCCTGCTCATGTTTTTTGTTCCCATTTTCCTCCCTCCACCCCCTCCCAATCATTTTGTTTTTCCCCCTTCCCTTTCCTACTTCAAATAAACAAATAAACATATATACAGTATGTCAGGTAACAAAGTCAGATATAGTAAAAATATGAGATTAACCGAAGGGCAACAAAAGAGAAGAAGGTAGTTTGGCTGTTGCCCTGTGATTCTGTATCACTGTGAGCATAGCATGGAGGAAGAAACCAAAATGGCAAAGGAATCGAGTGCTTCTGGGAACATTCGATATGAGTTTAGAGGAAAAGAAATCTAGGTACAATGAACCATAATTTGAATATCTCTCTCTCTCTCTCTCTCTCTCTCTCTCTCTCTCTCTCTCTCTCTCTCTCTCTCTCTCTCTCTCTCTCTCTCTCTTAAATAGATGATTGAAACTTCCAGTTGTCGTGTGTGTGTGTGTGTGTGTGTGTGTGTGTGTGTGTGCCAGGTGTGTGTGCCTGCCAGGTTTGGGGCTTGAACTCAGAGCCTGTCTGCTGTCCCTTCAGCATTAATGTGTAATGATTATCACACTCCATTCTTGTTTCTCTGACTCTGTCCTCATTAGCGAGTCCGAGATGCTGATGCTTCTTAAAGAATGTCTCCCTCAGTAAATGAAAGGATCTCCAGGGTATGGAAACAAGAGCTTTATCGTGTGTGATTGTTGTTCTTAATGTACTATGTTATTTCTCTTTTGTTGCCCTTCGGTTAATTTCATATTTTTTACTATATCTGACTTTGTTACCTGGCATATTGTATATATATTTATTTGTTTATTTGCCCAAGACTAGCACTCCATCACTTGAGCCACATCTCCACTTCCCACTTTTTGGTAGTTAATTGGAATAAGAGTCTCACAGACTTAACCTGCCTAGGCTTAAGTTTAAAAACTTTACTTCAAATTTTCCTCATCTTTGGTTGATTTCTAATTGAGCTACTAAACATACCATTTTTAGTTTCTGTTAATAGGATTTGTTTTATAATTCTAAAGAACCTCTAGGTTTAATTCCTTCTCAACTGTATCATCTTAATTATTTAGAGATTAGAAAAAACTGTCCAAATAAAATCAAAGATGGAACTAAATTAGAGGAAAAATTTTAAAAAGCTGTTTATTCATCTTGTTTTTGAAGCAAAGAAATCCTCATTTGGGCCACCATCAACTCAGCAAAGGCTCAAAGGCTTAGAGAGGATGATCAGTTTCGTAGAGGAAGTGAGGTAATGCTGGTATAGACTCTGATTGACCAGCTTTCTATTAGAATGAGGGGTTTTGGAAGGGAAGGAAACAATCTAAAAGTCTGTACTTTCATTTGTAATCCCTAATTGGCTGCCAGAGAACCAGTGAGTAATGGGGGGGGGCATTTCCAAAGAGGAAGAACTGCTGAGTGCTTACTTCTATGACTGGCTGTATTCTGACAGGACTGAGGGATTATGGGTGCCTGGTTGTAGTCAAATTGTCTACCAATGCCATTGTTTATCAATGGGAGTTTTCCCCAAACAGTGAAATTAATATATAATATACCCCACTGTAATGGGATACAGAGGATAAGATAGAAAGTTTGGTGAATAGCAATTAGAAAAAAAGCTGAATTTATTTACTGGCACACAAGCATTTAAATACTCTCTCAGGCCAGGTGTGGTGGCACAGAGGTTCAGACAGAAGGACTGAGAATTTGATGTCATCCTGGGCTACATAGCAAGTCCTTAAAACAAACCAAAAGTAAAAACTATCTCATTAAGACTCAGTTATAAGACAGAAATAACATTTAGATGCAGAATGAGAAAGGAAAGCTGGGTGCTCGTGGCTCATGCCTGTAATCCTATCTACTCAGGAGGCTGAGATCTGAGGATCACAGTTTGAAGCTAGACCAGACAAAAAAGTCTATAAAACAATTAGCTCCAATTAACCATCAAAAGTTGGCAGTCCTACTATTTGGCCTAATGTCTCTAGATTTTGTTCTATTGTAAATCTCTGCTAGGATGTAAGGACCTGCAGGATAAGGAAACAAAAGCCATATAATGAATGACTGTTGTTCTTAAGGTACTATGTTATCTCTTATCTCTTTTGCCATCCCTTGATTATCTCATATTGTTACAATATTTAACCTTGTTATCTGATATATTTTATATGTGCTTAATTAGTTATTTGAAATTGGATAGAGAAGGGGGAAATCAAGATAAGCGAGGGGAGGGTGGGAGGGAAATGGGGACCATGTCATGAGAAAGAGTATCAGTGTTTGTGAAGTTATGCACCTTTTATCTGGTGAATATAATGTAACCCTTCTATTAATCACAATTAAAAAATCTTTAAAATAAAAAAAAGTTGGCAGTCGAGCTTTGACTCAAATGATAGAGTGCCATGATGAGCAAAAATCCAAATGAGAGCATGAGGCCCCAGTACCAGCACCAGAGAAAAAAGAATGAGAAAAGAGAAAGTATATCAAGTAAAGGAAGATTCTGAGTTTAGGTGGTCAGATAATCTACAAAATAGCTCTTTCAGCTCTCATCGAGTGCCAGAAAGCTGAGGTTCAAGTAAATCCAAGAAGGCAATGTTAAATTCCAGTGGGAATTCATTCAAAGTAATTCCCACAGGTTTATGCCAGCAGCTCAGCAAGCTTTTTCTTAAACTGCTAATATTAAATAAAATTGGAGCCATAGTTACCCCCCATACAATATTTTATTTTGGAGACTTGCTATATGTTTTATCTAGTGGTCACAAGTATTTAATAGTTATAAATACATTGTACATACTGTTTTGTATTTCTGACATGCTTTCTGAGTTGGTAATATACTACAACATTTTTTTCTGTGCTATTGTATAGGCTTTTTTATTGGGATTTAATAAATCCTGATATATATTATAATATAATATTTTCTCAATGAAATCAATGCAACATCATTATTTATGTCTTCAATTTTCCCACTTTTTAACATTTGGTATTTCATATATATATCACACATATATATATATATATATATATATATCAAATGAAACAAGAGTTTTGAGTTCTGGTGTCTGCCTAACTCATATATATGGTATTTATATATACATACATTTTTTAATTGGGGAAGATAAGCATTTTCTCATATCTTTACTTTCTAATTTAATTATACCTTTATTTCTTTGCTTGTCATGTTTAGTTTTGAACTGAAATAACCTGCTTCAAATTTCTCCACCTATTTCAATGAAGACTTAAGGAAAAGGAATGCACTTTATTTTTTACCTTCTGCAAAGGGTGGCTGCTATAGCAAATGCAATCTTTTAAAAAACTTTCCTCTTGCGTTTTGGCTACTGTAATATACATAAGAGTTCTTTAGCTCACTGACTTTAATTTAAAAAAAAGATGATGAAGTTCTATTATCTGAACTTTCCAAAAATAATGCAAGCATCATTAGCTCTTGACTTAAAAATTAAAATTAAATTAACGTGGATGATCTGTTTAGTTAGGATATGTGCTTTTAGCATTACCCTGTGCAGAAATGGTCCTCTTCTTGGAAAAAAAAATTATGTTAAGTGATGTAAGTCAGGCCCAGAGAGACAAAGAACACATCTTTTCTTTCATATGTGGAAGCTAGAACTAATATATAAATGTCCAAGTAAACACAATGGGATTGTATTCAAGTATATTCAAACTGAAATATAATATTTGCAGGAGAAAAATACCAACAGTACAATTCCAAAAATCAAATTCACATCCAACAAACTGAGTACCAGAAAACTGGTACTTGAAATGTGGGCAGGGTTTAAGGGGATGTGAAATGACTAAATAGAGGATGGGAAGAGAACTTAGTCATAATAGTCAATGAATATCTTATGAAATTGAGGGCAAAAATTGGGTTGGGAAGGATGTGGGAGAATGATGAAAGGGGTACATTGATAAAGATGCATTGCATTCATAAATTGATTTGTTGAATGGTAACACCTTTGTACTACTTCTTAATTTTTATTATCCTAAAGCAGGGATCCTCTTGGATTTTCTTTCATTTGTCATTACCTGAAATGGATTGCATTCTCAGGATCATTTCCTTTCTAATCTCTCTACACAGCTCCTCTTGTCCATTCTGATGGTAGAACTTTGTCCTACTTTCTGCACTGCAACAGAAGTATCAGCAACTAATCACAAACATGTCTCTCACATATTTTCACTTTTCTCTAGACTCTTTGTTTTACTTGTGATTGATATCAGTATGTGTATTATTAGTACATGCTTCTACAGTTGGAGAAACGGATGTGTGCAGAGTCCTGTACTCTCAGTCCTATTGTGATCTCAT
Organism: Megascapheus bottae; assembly: GCF_031878675.1. Taxonomy (NCBI): domain Eukaryota; kingdom Metazoa; phylum Chordata; class Mammalia; order Rodentia; family Geomyidae; genus Megascapheus; species Megascapheus bottae. The sequence goes on from NC_143547.1 coordinate 24,336,060, forward strand.
TCATAAACCATTATTCTGTCATTCATGGAGATTGCCTGGGTCAACATATAACTTCACCACTTAGAAAATTTATTTCCTTAAAGGTGAGATAAAATATTTTAGGCTCAGATGGCTCTGATTGGCCTTAAACTCTGTCTCTTCTTCCTATTCTTCTTTAAAAACATAAAAGCCATCATTAGGTCAAGGTCTTAAGAAATTCATCTGTAGTTATGTGTGGATTTGGCTCATGAGCTGTACTTGGCCATATTTGATCAAGAATACTACAGGGTAATATTATGATTTTAATTTGTTTCTTTGCAAATTACCTAATGCATAAATATGATTAGTTTTTTAAACAATAAAAATATTTAGGGTACTGAGAATAGGATTCAACTGAATGAATAATTTTATTTATCTATACATAGCTATTTCTCTGTAGTTGATGGTTTTCTCTGTTCTGCAAGAGGGCCTTGTGACGGGAACCAAAATTATTATATTTCCTGATGGTACATTGGGAAAATGAGTGGTGATGACTGTAGAAATGTATTTACAATTTAATTGAGAAATGGCCTCTGTAATGATGTGTTGTTTTCCTGTTTAAATTTGTATCACCAGTGTCTAATCAGTTGTGTAATATGTAGACCATTAGGGACCATACTGTAAGAGTTCTACCTTATAAACTGTTTTTCATTAGGTCACATAATAGAGCATATCTATCAGTATTTATTCTGGAAAACTATATTTGATTTGTTTTTGTTCTTTAATCATGGATTTTTGATTTAGTGTCTTATGGGTATAAGTGAGTGGTACCCCTTTTGACAACAAAAGATAATAAAAATATGAATAAAAATAAAGTATCCCTTAAAGCTAAGCAAAATGAGCTCTAGGATAGGGAAACAAGAGGTTACCTTTTTGATTGTTGTTCTTAATGTACTTTGTGAAGTTATGTCTTTTCTTTTTCCCCCATTTTGATTTATCACATGTTGTTGCTGAATCTGACTTTGTCACCTGGTATATTGTATACATGTTTATTTGAAAGAGGGAAGGGAAGGGGAAAAAACAAGATGATTGGGAGGGGGCGGGGGGAGAAATAGCAGAGAAAAACATGAGAAAGGGTATCAACTTCTCTATACATTACCCAGGCACAATAAAATGAAAATATTCCTTATTTCTTGGTAGATGGTACTTTTATTTTTGGAATTATAGACCAGGCTGGACTAGAACTCATGATTCTTTGACTCAGCCTCCCGAGGAATTACAGGAGGATTACATGCCTCACTACACCCAGCTTCATCTCCTTATTGGCATGTTTTCCCCCATTGTTTCTAATAGAGTCTGTGGCATAAAAATGAAATATTCTTAGTGAATCATCAAGTTGGAATGATTATATAACCTGAAATTATAGTAAAAATGCTTAAAGTTGTGCGTTAGTTTTTTATTTGTTTAACTTATATAGACATCAAATAGTTGTACAAGGAGGTTTCATTTTAAAAAGTCAATTTACATATAGAATACTGCTTATATTTTAAAAGTAAATTTGTTTACTTATCTAGCAACTCTACTCTGATATAACCCAGTCTCAATGTCTCCCCTAAAACAAAAGCAAAACAAAACTCCCTTCTCTATTTTGTCTATACCAGTGTGCTTTAGCTACCATGGAAGTCCTAGAGGTTGGGAGTCCAAGATCAAAGAGACAGCAGAGTTTGTGCCTGTGAGGCCACTGCTTCCTGGATGTAAATAGCCACCCTTTCCTTGTGTACTCCCTTGGCCTTTCATCTGTGCATGGGGAGAAAGAGAAAGAGTGTTCTGTGGCATCTTCTTCTTACAGAATAACATTGCTAGGCTGGAGGTGCTGCTTAAGTGATAGAATATTAGCTTAACAAGCACAAGGCTGCCAGTTAAATCCCAGTGCTACCAGTTAAATCCCAATATTGCAAAAAAAAGACTACCATTTCTCTTACATTAGCACCCACCCTTATAGACCTCATGTAGCGTTTATTACTTTCTTTTGTTTCCTTGACAAATTCAGTCAGACTGGGGTTTAGAGCTTCAACACAGACCATAATTTAGTCTATAATACAGTAAAACATGTTGCAAAGTACATTACAACTTTCCTTTGGTTGCTCACGGAGAATGTTTATCTTTCAATTCTAAGAGATCTTTTTATAGTTCATTTTTAGGTCCACATATATTTTATAGACTTAGAGGAAAAGAGGAGAAACATTGAACAAGGGAGATCTGTGGAAAAGATTCAAACATCAATTGGTCCAGGGTCACAAAATGCATTTGTAATGGTCCTATTAATTTAGGAAGAACTTGCAGGAATTACTTGCCAGAGTAAAATGTCTAACAAAGTAAGATGTTTTATGTTTGAAGAAGATGACAGAATGTAACCTATTTTAGACAGGAAAGTTTAGCATGAGAACATCAGGTGTCTTGGAATGAAAAGTCCCATTTCTAGAATCTCTTCCTTCTGGGAAGCAGGAAGACGAAAGCTGGGTCCATACTCCTACTCCGTACATCCTACCTCTTCTGCAGTCCCAGCTCTTTCCCCTCTCTTCTCAGATGAATGTTGCTCTCCTCTGGGTCTTGGGATCTTTATTTTCCACTGTTTCTTTTTTTTCTATAGTTCAGATACTCTCTGTTTTCCTACATTGTAGAGGTTAGGCTTCCACAAATTTACAGGAAAGTTGTATGCTATTTCAACTTTCAGCCTAGCCCTGCTACAAGCAAGCAGTTTAAAGCTGGCACTGAGCTGTGCAATAGAGGCTCATGGCTGTAATCCTAGCTGCTCAGGAGGCTGACATCTGAGGATCATGATTTGAAGCCATCAGCAGAACAGTCTGTGAGACCATTAATCTCCAAGTATTCAGCAAAAAGCCAGATGTGAAGGGGTGGCTCAATCTGTTGTTTGCCAGGGTTGAGGCAAAGAGCCAAGCAAGATTGCCAGACCCTGAGTTCAAGCCTGAGTACCTACCTATGTGCAAGCACACATGTATGCATGCACTTACACACACAGACAAATTAACTGCCTCACTATGTATTATGTAAACAGCACAACAGGAGGAAAGCATTAAGTAAAAAATGTAAAAAAAACTCCTCTTGTCAGCAATATTTGTACTTGATCTGTTTGATCTGTGTCTTCATGCTTGCCTTTTGCACAGAGTGCACTTCTTTCCTTACTGTGGTCGTGATGTGCTCCATGTGGAAGCTGTTGGTCTGGATCCCAGACTCATAAGATGGAAACTTCATCCTGCTGAAAAGCTGAAGCTGGCATCATTCAGCAGGCCGAGGCTTCTTGATGGCAACACCTCTCAACCATATGTCAATAAACAAGTGCTATAATAGGAAACCAAAAGCAGAAGCGAGTCATCAGCTTTCTGCTTCCTCCTTCAGAAAGTTGGGTGAGTCAGACATGGGAGGAAAATTTTCACCTCTTTTATTCACCTCAGTCTCCATTTTCCCTCCTCAAATTTCCAAGGCTGCAAAGTTCAGTTGGAAGCAATAAGTTGCTTGGATGGAGAGGAATTAGATGTGACATTACAGACAGCAACAGCATAAGATAGAAAGCAGGATGCCACACATCTGGTCAGTAGATGCAGAGGCCAGCCTTCCTAAAATCTTGATTGAGACCTTGGTTTCACAAAGTTTAGTAGGATGAAATCATTGTAAACAACCAGCTGTGGAATTGAAATAAGTCTCTTCATAATTTCCTTTTTTTTTGCTGCTGGGGAAACCATGGAAAATAAAAGCAACTTTGGTCTGGGAACATAATGTTAATAAAAGAGGGACCTCTAAGGATAGACACACTCAATACTTTAGAGAAAGATGAATTATTCCCTGCTTCTCCATTTGACAGACTTAATGTAACTCTCAAACATGGAAAGAATGCATGGTACTTCACAGTGGATTACAACAGTCTTCATGCTGCGACTTGGTAAGTGAGTAACCCCTGCCCACAAAATAATGAAAATAATTATTCCATTTAAGCAACAATTAGTAAATATCCTTCAGCTACCTATTTTGTGCATTTCCTTCCTGCCTCCCTCCTTCCCTCCTTCCCTCCTTCCCTCCTTCCCTCCTTCCCTCCCTCCCTCCCTCCCTCCCTCCCTCCCTCCCTCCCTCCCTCCCTCCCTCCCTTCCTTCCTTCCTTCCTTCCTTCCTTCCTTCCTTCCTTCCTTCCTTCCTTCCTTCCTCCTCTCTTTTTCATCCTATGTCCACTCTGGGGCTTGGCATTGTTCCTGAGCTTTTTCACTCAAGGCTAGCATTCTACCACCTTGAGCCACAACTCTGCTTCTGGTTTGCTGCTGGTTAATTGGAGATAAGACTCCCATAGTCTTTCCTACCCTAGCTGGCCTTGAACTGTGATCTTCACGTCTCAGCCTCCTAAGTACGTAGGATTACAAGTGTGAGCCACCGGCATCCAGCTCATTAATGTATTTTCCTCAGTCATATTCTCAACCATCTTGTAGCTATAGTTTGACTTCACCTTTAAAGGAACATAATTCACCTGTCTCAGGCTACCCTTGGACTTGACCATCCAGATATCACATATATTTTCACAGGCCACAGTTGGCCAAAGCTGATTTTCTCTAGAAGCTAACATGTATATATATATATATATATATATATATATATATATATATATATATATATATACGTATATATATATATATGTAATTGCAAATCTGAATAGAAAATTCCCTTATCGACAGATGCTGGTGGCTCACACCTGTACTAGCTACTCAGGGGGCTGATATCTGAGGATTGTGGTTCAAAGCTAGCCGAAACATGAAAGTCCATGAGACCCTTATCTCCAATTAACTATCAGAAAACCGCAAGTGGAACTGTGGCTCAAAGTGGAGCACTAGCTTTGAGCTAAAGAGCTCAGGGACAACACCCAGGCCCAGACTATGGACAACTATTTTTAGAGTGGAGTTGTTGAGAACAGGTACATTATAGCAAGCATTTAAATAGTCTAATCCTCATTTTCCTTTTGCATCTTCCTATTCCTTCCTTTCTTCTTTTATGTTCTTCTCTATTCATTAAAAATGGTCTACGTATAAAGGAGGAGGATGAAACAGGGGCATGGATCTTGCTGAGATGTATTTTTTTTTGTTTTTTTTTGGAATTACAATGCTTTTATTACCAGAATGTATCAAACACTGATCTTTTCATAATTCTGCAATACTGCCTCAGATTCCCAGTTTCAAATGAAATGTGTTTTGTCTGTGTGTGCCAATTCTGAGGTTTGAACTTAAGGCCTGGATGCCATCCCTGAGCACTTCTGTTCAAGCCTAGAGCTTTACCACTTAACCCATACATAGCTCCATCCATTTCCTGCTTTCTTGTACTTAATTGGAGATGAGTCTCACTAACTTTACTACTTGGACCGCTTTGATGTATGATCCTCAGGTCTCAGGTTCCCGAGTTGCTAAGATTACAGGCATGAGCTTCTGGTACCCAGTTGCTTGACCTTATTAATAGAGGTATGGCTGAGGAGAGGAGAAACAGTCCACTTTCCCCTTTCTAGCCCAAGCTCTATAGCAAATTCCAGAAATGTGTGTATCTAGAGAAAAAGCTTTGATTGCTGTTCATGGGGTCTTTAGCTTCTCAGCTACTTTAATCCTAGGCATTTCATCTTGCAGTCAATTTGGGAACATATATGCTTTCTTCGAAGAGCCCAAAGAGATATTTATTCTCCCTACCCCATACTCACTCACCCAGCTTCTGCTTTCCTCTATTCTCATTTTTCAATTTCATTTCCTGAGAGCTTTACAAGAAAGTATTTTGATGGTTTAAGAGCCCTGATGATAATATTCACTCTATTCTTATATTTTGGGTATTTTTTGGTTGTGGTTCAAATAATCATTTCCACCGCATTCATGTGTATGTACTATATTTTAACCCAGTTCTGTGAATCAAAATACCAATAACAAGATAATAAAATAATATTAAGCTAGGGTTGAATGAGGGGAATCAGTGAGCCACAGAACTTTCAAGTTCTCTCTTTTGGCATACAGATTTAACATTACATTTGATTTAAATCCGTATGGTCGCCTAGCCTACCAACCACGTGTTCTTTTCATTTTTGAAAAATCCTCTTCAGACAAATCTTTCAGGTCTATCTCTTTTTCACTTTAATATCCTTTAAAAAAATTATTGTCGGGGTAGTGTATAGAGGGGTTACAGTTACAATCGCTAGGGAGTAGGTGCATTACTTCTCACACATTGATACCCCTTCTCATGTTTTGGTTCTCACTTCCCTACCCCCACCCCTCCCAATCATCTTGTTTCCCCCCTCCCCGTTTCTTTCCCTAGTTCATACCCTTTAAATGATGGAAAATCAGATTTTCCCCACTGACTGTGCCTTTTTTATGGCAGTCCTGGGTTTGAGCTCAAGGCCTGAGCACTGTCCTTGGACTTTCTCAAGGCTAGAGCTCTACCACTTGAGCCTCAGCACCCCTTCCAGCTTTTTTCTATGTATGTGGTACCAAGGAATCGAACCCGGCCTTCGTGCATGCTAGGCAAGCACTCAACCACTAGGCCAAACTCCCAGCCCCGCCCCTTTTTTACCGAATAATAAATGATGATTTCTGTCTCCTCCCCTCTGTCTGGTTTGGAATGTTCAAAATAAGCCAGCTCTTTGCACTGAGGTTTTGTTGCTATCAGAGTATTTATGTAAGATGCAAGCTGAGCAGTGGCAAGTACAGGGATTCGATAATATCTCCTTCAGAGCTGCATGTATAGCATAAACCATGGTGGAGCCTTTTCTTTTTTTCCTTTCTTTCTTCCTCAAACAGCTGTTCTTATTTGGAGTTGTTTTAAATGTTCATGTATTTCCAAGGGAGAAGAAATGGAAAAAAACCATGACAATTAGTGATTTGGCAAATGAACCTTTTTTCATTACATTGGCAATGTTACTTGGGGCAAAATAGGTAGCATTTTTAAGGCTTAATTTGCCTATTAGATGTGGAAATTGATACTTTATAAATTATAAGAGATTTTCTGTGTACGAAGTTCCACATTTTACATATGGGGCCTTACATGTCTTGATTCAAGTTATCTTTTACATATTAAAAAATATTCAAGCCAGTATCTGTGATTGAACTCAGAGCCTCATGTTTTGCTCAGCTGTTTTTGGTTCACAGTGGGTACTCTACCATTTGAGCCATACCTTCAGTATGGCTTTTTTGTTGTTGTTGTTGGTTAACTGGACATGGCGTTTGGCAGACTTTTGTGACTTGGCTACTTTTAAATCCTGATCTTTCAGGTCTCAGTCTTCTGAGTAGTTAGGATTACAAACTTGAACCATGGTTGCCTGGCCTTTTCTTTTTCTTGAAGAAATCCAAGTGAGAATTGGTGTTCTTTGGCATTCTCTCTATGTTTTTTTAAAGAAAATAATGATGGGTGCTGATGGCTCATGCCTGTAATTTTGCCTATTTAGAAGATTGAGATCTGAGGATAGAGATTCAAAGCCAGACCCAGAAAATAAACCTGTGAGGTTCTCTTCTTTAATTAACCACCTAAAAGTGGTTTGTAAGTGGAGCTATGGCTCAAGTGATAGAGTGCTAGCCTTGAGTACAAAAGCTCAGGCCCTGAGTTCATGCCCCAGTACACACACACACACACACACACACACACACACACACACACACACACACTCTGTAGTCTGCTCCCATACTTCCAATATTTAATATTAAATTCCTTAAATTCTTTCTTCCAGCTAGCCCTTCTACAGCATTCCCCATATTGGGTAATAATACAATATCCGACCAGTTTCTTAATCTAGAAACTTCCAAGTCATCCTTGCTCTTCCCTGATAGCTCCTTCCGTTGTTCCTTGATCTTGTTTCAGACAACTCCCAGTTCCACTATTTGTGTGATAGTTTCCCTAGAAGACTGCTTCACCCTGATCCTAGTCTTCTAGAGATTGGAATGCTAAAATTCTTCTTTAAAAATTTTGTATTGTAATTAATAGAAGGGTTACAGTTATATTCACCAGATAGAAGGTGCATTACTTCACACATATTGATACCCCTTCTCATGTTTTTCCCCATTTCCCTCCCCTACCTCTTCCCTTCATCTTGTTTCCCCCTTCCCTTTCCTGTTTATTTGAAATGGAATGCAAATATTCCTGATAGAAAAGTATCTATATGTATAACCCAAGCTCCCATGCCAACCCTTCTGCATCACTCTATAGAAGGAGGGCAGTGTAGCTTGCCCTAAGCAGCTTGTCCCAGGGAAAGCAGGATGCCTAAAAGGTAGGACAGTATGATTGTGGCACTAATAGTTCCTAGCATTATGACATATCTAAGTTAAATTACCTTTCCTCCAAAAAATGTTCACAATAATAGTATCCAGTTCTCAAGGATTTAACATAAGTCAAATGCTTAGTACAGTGCCTGGAGACATCCTAACTGCTCAATATATGTTAATAGTCATCCTAGCTATCATTATAACAGAAAGCTTATTGTCAGACTTCTCCACTCATATGTGGTGATAACCTTGAATAAACCATCAGCTTCCTCAGAGCTTCTCTTCATTGGTTAGCTATTCACTCGCCAGTATCTTTATCACTGGGAAGTTTTAGCATACTCCTGCCATCTTTCATGGCTTGCTATTTGCCATTGTTTGAATATGACTTGACCCTTACAAAACTCACATGGAAATTTCATTGCCATTGTGGAATGTTGGGATGCTGAGATATTTCTCCCTCATCCTATTCAGAATGGCTATCACTAAGAAAACAAAGAACAGGGCCAGGAACTTGGCCTAGTGGTAGAGTGTTTGCCTAGTATGCACTAAGACCTGGGTTTGATTCTTCCTCGGTTCCACATACACAGAAAAAGCTGGAAGTAGTGCTGTGGCTACAGTGCTAGAGCACCAGCCTTGAGAAAGTCCAAGGACAGTGCCCACACCCTGAATTCAAGACCCAGGAAGGCAAAAAAAGAAAAACAAAGAAAAAGAACAAGGAACAACAAATACTTGCCAGATGTTGAAGAAAAGGAACTGTCTTTCATTGAATGGATGCATGGATTAAAAATGTGGCACATATACACAAGGAAATTTTACTTAGCTATCAAAAATAGCATACTTTATTCATGAAGTATCTTTTAATTCAGCCATCTACTCTTCCATTTACTTAGAAAATATGCCAGGCCACTCCTATAAAGCACTAAGGTTACAGAAGTGAATTCCTTATGGTTCCCTGACCTTGGATTCCCTATTTCTTTATAATGTTCATCTCATTGAGTTCTAACGATTTGTTTACATGTTTAATTTTCTTAGTAAGTCCTAGAGGGGAGAAGTGATGGCTTCTTTCTCTTTTGGTAGGAATGACAGAGTGTTATTTTAAAGCAAATGATATTTTTCTTTGTTTATTTTCCTTTTATTCTTGGTGGGGTGGCAGATTTGTCTGTGAAAGAAGTTTGCTTTAACAAAGAAAAAGATACTTTGACGAGACTTTTGTCTATGGAAAATTGAGCTCTTACATATCATAGAGAATTTAAGGACAAAGGGAAAATGCAGACTTGAACATGCCTTACTGGTGAACAACTTGTTTACTAGTGCTTGCTATGTCAGTATGAAAATTTTTAAAAATAACCCCACAGTTAAGCCTTGGGGAAAGACATAAGCAGGTTTCTTTACAAGAAAATAGTGATCAAGGCTGTTTGTTTTTTGGATGTGATAATCACATTTTCTGTAGTGAAATGTTATTGAATACGATGACTCAACATCAAACATCAGTAGGACTGAGAAACTATGGAAGGATATTTTAATAGTTGCAAAGTTTGTACAGCCAGGTAGGTATTTAGTTTTTGTTTAAGCAGATGAATTCCTTTTGTTTTGCATTTTATTTCTCATATATTTTCTCTGTCTACAAAAAATCCATAGCTCATGTTACCTAATTCACAAATATTCACCAATCTATACACATATGTCTATACATACATATGAATGTATATGTCTACATGTGTACATGTACTATAGCATGTATCCAATATGTTTATGGATTTACAGTTCCTTTTACTTTTAGCACACTGGAATTCTAACATGTAAAAAGTTGATGCACTTTATTCTCACTTAACATTTTCATGACTACTTTCTCATCTCATTAAATGGTCTTTCTTCAAAGAATTTCCCCTAATGTAAGTATCATTTATTTTAAAATATCCCTGCGTTGAAATAGTTTTTATATATTGTAAATACTGTTCCACAGTGTTTTCATGTACATAAATTTGTTGCTATTTCCTTGGGATGTGCTTCCTCATGTCTAATTATCGGGTCAAGGAGTGTGATTCTGTATTATAACCTTGCTCTATACCATCACGTTGTGCCTTAGAATGGTTGTAAAATGTACACTCTTTCAAGTAATGTAAGAAAGTCAATCTCTGTGCATTTTCTTCTCCAAAATTGGTAATTTCATTAAAAATCACTTTACTAAACTGATAGCAAAAATGGCAAGCTGTTGTTTTTAATTTTGTCCTTTTTGGTATATTGATGTAATTTCTTTTTCAATAAATTGGGGCTTCATCTTTAGCTCCTTACTATCAGAGGGACACAGTTTGTCTATCTTCTTAGATTCTTAGAGTTCATATTCTTATTTTCCGAGCTAAAGCTTGATTAGTTTTCATTGGAAGTGAAGGCCTGGTACTAGGTATCTCCACGGCAACCTCTCTGAGTTCACCAAGGGGAATTTACTCACACAAAGCAAACACTATTCAATTCACTGAAGATTTTTCCGGGAAGACAGAAGAGTGAGCTGCTATTGTACCTCTCACTGAAAACTACTTGCAATCTTGTTTGGATGTCTCACTTAGTCCCAAATTTCCTTTTTCTCTCTCTGTTCCCCATGGTCCAGGGTCTTTTTCATTTGACCCCACATGAGATATTCAACCTGACTAAATTTCTCCAGAGCTTTCAGTGCCCCTTTACTATCTGAAAAATTTCCATGATTTTTACTCTTTGTCTCCCATCTTCACTTTTATTTATGAAGGATGGCTTAGTAACATATGTTCCAATTAGAGAAGCATGAGTTTTTTTCTTTTTATTATTATCTTAAAGTACATGTAGAGAGGAGTTGACACTTAACAAAGCAGTTTATGAAAACAATATATCTTGATCAATGTCACCCCTCCCAACATACTCACACATCTCTCCCCTCCCACTATCTTCCCCCATTCTTCTTAATTTTGCAGGATATACACCGATTTTTTTAACCAGGTAACAAAGTGGGATACTGTAATAATATGAAATTAACCAAAGGGCAACACTAGAGAAGAGTGAAAAACATAATACATAAAGAGTAACAGTCACTCATAATTAAGCTCTTGTTTCCATGTCCTGGAGTTCCATTAATTTGGCCTCATCCTATATGGCCTTATGTATCTAGGGTTTGAGCTATTGTAATCCTCTGCTAGGAGAGTTTTAGATCTGTACTAATTATTACAGATGAGGGAAACCATTGAGCCTACATTTCTTTGGGTCTGGCTTACTTCACTTAATATGATTTTTTCCAAGTCTTTCCATTTCCTTACAAATGGCTACACCGAATTTTTGACTGCATTCACCTCAGGAAGTGTAATTTTGATGTAGCAATTTCTAAGAGTATGACATTTCCCGCACATTGTTCCAGAAGCTTTATTAAAATTATTAGTAAATTTTAAAACAATAGCTTTCTTAAATTTTCTAAATGCTTAGAGTATAACAGCCGATACTCTCAGGATTAGAATTTGTAAAGGATGAAAGAACCTCTTTGCAGGAGTAGGCAGCGGGAAGTGTTGAGCATTGATGCTGCCAATACGTCCAACCAGTTGACACTGTAAGGAATTCTGAAGCAAGCATTGCCATTCACACTTGCTTTACATTGAGTCCAAGAAGTTGAACTTTGCTGGGCGTGGTGGCTCACACTTATAACCCTAGCTACTCGGGAGGCTGAGAACTGAGGATTGTCACTTAAAGCCCGCTGGGGCATGAAGGTCAGTGAGACTTATCTCCATTTAAGCACCAGAAAACTGGAAGTGGCATTATGCCTCAACTGGTAGAGCAATAGCCTTGAGCTGAAGAGGTCAGGGACAGCACCCAGGCCCAGAGTTCAAGCCCCACAACCTAAAAAACAAAAGTTGGGCATCATAAAGCCCTTAGATGTAGCTGCCCATGATGAACTACGTGTAATGTTGAGAAATTTCTGTTTACCAAGGGTGAAAGGGGGAGAGTTTATTTTCAATCTTTGGGAATTAATACTCTCAGCAATAGGTGAGTAAGAGCCTTGGCTCGAAAGGAAGATTTGGGTGATTTTCTCCCAACATTTTGATGTTTTTTTGACATATGCTTCCATTAAAAATCTTTTTTTTGCCAGTCCTTGGACTTTCTCAAGGCTAGAGCTCTACCACTTGAGCCTCAGCACCACTTCCAACTTTTTCTATGTATGTGGTACCAAGGAATTGAACCCAGATCTTCATGCATACTAGGCAAGCACTCTACCTCTAGGCCAAACTCCCGGCCCTTGAAAATCTTTTTGACTCTAAGGTATGCTTTAGAATTAAAGTTGGTGGTACACTCATATTAAATATTGAACATGGAGCCTAGTGGCACTTTGTACATGCTCAGAAGGGAAAATATTATTTTCCCTTTTCCCCCTCAGCCTCTACAGATTTTGTCTCAAGAAGTTTCCCTCCACTGGAAGCAAATTTTGCATGGTGGAACAGTCACCTAACAAGTGTAAGGGCATGAGTTCAAACCTGAGTGCCACCAAACAGCAGCAACAACAGCAACTGTCTTTCTCTTACAATAAATAAATCAAGTCCACTTAACATCATTAAGTAAGTCTTCAAGAACTGACTTGTCAAATTAGGAACTTGGACAATATAATCTTTAAGTTTTGTTTCAGCATTTGTAAGTTCTAACATTCAGTAACCTAATAGACTGGAGCACCCTAGATAATTAGTTCATATCTCATTCTATTCTCACTAGTATCACCTTGGTTTTAGTGAGCTGCATTGGCTACCCAGACAAGCTGTGCATTCCAATGTTTCTTGTAACTGTCCCTTGGGACAGTTTTAAGACTAATAAGTACCAAAACCATATTCCATTGTTCCCAGCTTCTTATCAAAGGAACTCTGATTCCACATTTAAAAAGAGGAATTCCTACTGCATGAAGAATACAAATGAGAATAATTAAATATCTTTTTCTCTCTCACACATACATGTGCGCGCGCGCGCACGCACACACACACACACACACACACACACACACACAGAGACTTTTTAAACTAGGTTGCTGGTTGGCAGATTTCTTCCATTTCTTGCAGGGTAAAGTTGTTATTGATTTATTAGGCTTAAAACACATGTGACTTTTCATCACCACTAACATCTCTCTCTCACACACACAGACACAGAGACACACACACACATGCACATGCACACACACAGATACACACACACACACACACACACACACACACAGTGATCAGTTGAAATTATAGCAGCTCTATCAATTAGGTGCTGTGGGCATCAATTTACCCTGAAGATGGTCTGGGAATCTTTATTTTGTGTATGGACTTTAAAAAATTTGTCTTTTCTTTTGTTTGCCCTCTCCTTCTCCACTTCTCCATTCCATTCCTGTTCCTTCTCTTTTCTATATGAGTTTTGAACTCAGGGTGTTGCCCTTATTATCTTGCTTGCTTGGCTGGCCCTCTATCACTTGAGCCATGACTCCAATTCTTTTTTTGTGGGTCATGGGGCTTGAACTGAGCCTGGGCTACAGCCCTACCCTTGAGCCAAGCCCCATTTCCCATTTTCTAGAGGTTAATTGGACAGAAGAATCTCAGGTCTTTTGTGCCGGGCTGGTTTTGAACCTTGATCTTCAGATCTCAACCTCCTGATTAGCTAGGATTACAGATGTGAGCCTTTGTCCCTGGCTCCAGTTCTTTTTGCTGGATATTTTTGAGATGTAGCTGCCTATACTTTTCTGCCCGAGCTCACTCCAAACCTTGATCATCTGGATTTTAGTCTCCTGAGTAGCTAGGATTTAGGAGTGTGTTGGTGCTCATCTTAAAAATTTGTTCTCTTAGGATTCTAGAGGAAAATGAATCATCTCTTTTTGGCTTATAAACAGCCATCTAACTATAATGTCACATATTGTTCCTGTGGGCAGGTGCACAAAACAAGATGAGATCACAACATCTCTTCTTTGTTGGGTAAGGGTACCTATCTTATCAGATTAGGGCTCACTCCTTATTCTCTCATTTAACTTTAATTATTTCTTTAAAGATCTGATCTCCAAATGCTTTCATGTTAAGGGTTAGGGTTTATACATTACATAACATAACATGTCTAAAGTTTGAAGTTGTTTTGGGCTCCTATATAACCCAGGTAATAGGTAATTACCTATTGTAATTTATTAGCTATTTAAGAAGTAATTACACCTAGGTGGGCATCTCAGAGCATAGCTATAACTCCAGCATTCAGAAGGCTGAGGCAGGAGGACTATACATAATTACATATATGCAAAGTGATATGACTTCTTCATGAAGAACATTTGAGACTAGCAAGTGCATCAAGAACCAAGGATATCAAAAGAAAGCCCTCTTATGAGATCTGTAGAATTAGTCCTGTTAAATTTGACTATTCTCAGAGATTTTTTGAATGATTATTTGTGGGTTGTTTAAGTTATTTTAGTCCCTATTTTCTGTTTAATTTCCTTTGCATTTTCAAACTTTTTTGAGCACTGATTTGCTATGTATGACTGGTTTTCCGAGATGAAGCTTTTTCTGTTTAATTTAGGTTGAAAAGTTGCTGCTTGAAGCTGTTTTATGTGGTGTTTGCCTCCTCTTTCAGTGCAAATAAGTTTTGTTTATTTATTTTCAAGGGAACTGTTTCTCAGAAAAACGATTCCCTACAGGCTTTTGATAGTTTTCATACATCTATAAACAAGGCCATTTCCCCAGAACTGTCATTGTTACTAAGGAGAATTCTTTTATTTGTCTTCATTCAAACCTATATATGAAAATAATTGATTTTGTTTTACCTATTCAAATATCACTTTAAGCTGTGCTTATTCATGTTCAAGATTCTTGGAAAATTTCACAGTAGGTATCTCTAGCTATTCTATGCTTTGACTTTTTTTTTTACTTCTGTTTGCCTGGGGATAGGAAGCAGAACACTCTTCTAGAGGGTTATCCTAAGTATTAGATTGGCTTCATCCTGAAAAAATGATTCTTGATTAGTTGATAAGAAACAGAAAGGGATTTTTGATCAATAGCTGTTGAAACAATGGCCTCCATGCCTTCAATCACATTACTGTGCCACTGTCTGGAGCACAATAGAGATTACATGAAATCCATTTTATGTGGTTGGTGAACTATTCACTCCTGCTTTATGATCATTTAAAAACTGAAAGTATGTATTTAAAAACTTAGTGAAAAATATGATTTGGGTACCTGGTGTATTATAGATGCATTTATTTGAATTAGGGAAGGAAAATGGAACAACAAAATGGTGAGACAAAGGACAAAGTGTGAATCAAGGTAACAGTGATACAGACAAGACAATATTTTGGAAATGAACTTTACAACTTGGCGAGGTCATGGGGGCTGGGGGAGGGAAAGTGGGAGAAAAACGTGGGAGGGTGTAATAATGTTCCAGGAGAAATGTACATACTAACTTACATATGTAACTGTAACCCCTCTGTGCATCTCCCTGGTAATGAAATAAAAAATAAAAACTTGCAGTGAATTAGGCCGGATGTTGCATACTTGCAATCCAGTAATCAGATGGATTGTGAGTTAGAGGCCATCCTGGATTACAGACTAACTTCAAGCTAAATAGTGAGACCCTGTCTCAAAAACTCAAGGGCTAAGGATGTAGCTCAGCAGTAGGCCACTTCCTGAGCATACACAAACAAACACCCAAGCAACTTCCCCAAACTAAAATAAAACAAAACCTAAGTTTCCCAGTACTTTAACACTGCAAAGATACCTAAGCACACTGTAAGGAAAAAGGAGGAGAATAGAAAAGGAACAGGCTGGACTGGATCATCAACAGGTGAGGAATGTTTATTAAGAAACTGCGAGGGGCACAGACCTTTCTGCGGAATCGGAGGTTGTGCTAGGGACTGGATTTGGGGGTACGTTTATAAAGGGCTTAACAAGGAAGCAAGAATGAGAAAATGGATTCTGGTCTCTTGGGGGCCCAGGGTGATGTTCTTGATCAGGCCCACAGTGGAATGTTCCATCTGTTTTTGAGGGGCTATTATCACCTGGGGATCCAGGGTGGATTCGGCCCATGTAGGAATAGCCCGCCTATGGACAGGTATGTGGTCAAGCTTGTCTGTGTGCACCTGGGGTCTTGCTTGACCCTGGGGAATAAGGCAGACCTCAGTCCTTCACACATGTTCATTGGACTCCTCAGGATTAGGATTTAGACCTGCACTGAGCAGTATGGCAGCCATTAGCTACATGCAGCTAATTAGCACTCGAAATATGATTAGTCTAAATTGAGGTAACAGTGAGTATGAACTGAACACTATATGTCCAAATCTTAATATTCTAACAGGAATATAAAACATCTAATTCATAATGTAGTTTAAATGTTTCAATGCTAATATTTTTCATACATTTGGTTAAATATAATATATTATCCCAATCAGGTCACTTATCTCATTTTTCCCTAAAAATAGACTTTACTTTCTAGAATAGTTTTAGGATCATGACAAAATGAGCAGAATTACAGAGATTTTCCATAGTCTTGCTGCTCCTCCCACTGGCCTTGCCACTTCAGTAATATGCTGTTATGGTTGATAATTCTACACCTAAAGTCCATAGTTTACATTTGAGTTCTCTCTTGGATATTCTACATTCTGGGGATTTTCTCAAATGTATAATGACATGTAGTCACTGTTACTATGCACTGTAGAGCAGTTTCACTGCTCTAAATATTCTCCATGTTCTGCCTATTAGTTTTTCCTTCCTCTCTTTGACTTTTGACAAATACTTATACATTTTTATCTTCAGTGCAAGCACTGGAGTTTGAACTCAGAGCCTCTCTCTTACCTGACTTGTTTGCACAGCTGACACTTTACCATGTAAAATGTGCTTCAGTCTCAATTTTGCTGATTATTTTTGGAGATGGAGTCTCATGTACTTTTCTGACTGAGTTACCTTTGAACCTTAATTCTCAAATCTCAGTTTCCTGAATAGCTATGATTACAAGTCTTTACAGGCCAGAGCCATTGGCATTCAGCACAAGAACTGATCATTTTACTGACTGCATAGTTTTTCCTTTTCTAGAATGCTCTATGATTAGAGACATGCAATATGAAGCATTTTCAGTCTGGCTTTTTCACTTAGCAATATGCTTTTAAGCTTTCTCTGTGTTCTCTCATGACCTAATAGCTCACTCCTTATTTTTCTTTTGAAACAGGATTTTGCTATGTAGTGCAGGCTGCCCTCAATCTCATAATCTTCTTTACCCAGTCTCCAGAATACAGAGATTATAGATATGTGCACAACCATACCTGACCTTAACAGTTCATTACTTTTTAGTAGGTAATAGTATTTTAATAGGTATGCATTGATATCGCACTGTTTTAATTTTTCCCAGAGCGTGGGCATATGTGTGCAGTGGTAGCATCTGGCACATGGTGCAGGTAGTAGAAGTAGAATCAGTGTGTAATGTACAGTGATTGGGTAGTGTTTTGAGCCAGGTTCTTTAGACCTGGTGGCATTTCTGAAAGCTGCCTAATATCTTTTTGATAAATTTCCCTTCAGTATAAATCAGACAGAGTTGCTTTCTATTGCTGACAACTAAATATACTCACTGATTCAGGATAATAGGAAATAAATACATGAAAAGTGAAGTAACAATTCAACATCCCAGTATGGAAAATGGCACAAAAGCGACAGATTCACAGCAAAATGAACCACGTGGGAAATACGGTATTATTGAAGAGGTAATGGATTCAGTGTGTTGCTGCAATAACCTTAGAGCTGGCTGTAGAAGAGCTGGCTCTACATCAGGTTCAGAGAGTAGGCTGGATTCTCATATATTATTCTTTTTTATTGTCAGGGTAATGTATAGAGGGGGTACAGTTACATTCACCAGGTAGTAGGTGCATTACTTCTCACACATTGATACCCCTTCTCATGTTTTTGTCCCCATTTCTCTCCTACCACCCCCTCCCATTCATCTTGTTTTCCCCATTTCCCTTTCCTATTTCAAATCAACAAATAAACGTATATACAATATACCAGGTAACGAAGTCAGATACAGTAACAATATGAGATTAGCCAAAGGGCAACAAAAGAGAAGAGAAATAACATAGTACATTAAGAACAACAATCACACAAGATAAATCTCTTGTGTTCGTATCCTAGAGTTCCTTTCATTTAGTCTCATCCTATATGGCCTTATGTATCTAGGTTTTGAGCTATTATAATCATCTGCTAGGAAAGTTCTACATGTGTACTAATTATTACTAATGACGGAAACCATGGAGCCTATGTTCCTTTGGGTCTGGTTTACTTCACTTAATATGATTTTTTTCCAAGTCTTTACATTTCATTACCAATGGGGCAATGCCATTCTTTGTGATGGCAACATAGAATTCCATTGTATATAAGTACCACATCTTCTTGATCCACTCATCTTCCGAGGGGCATCTGGGTTGGTTCTATATCTTCGCTATGGTAAGTAATGCTGCACTGAACATCGCTGCGATAGTGGCTTTAGTATGTCTTTGTTTCTGGACAATTGGGTAAATCTCAAGGAGTGGAATTGCTGGGTCACAGAGGAGCTCTATGTTTAGTCTTTTGAGGAATCACCACACTGCTTTCCAGAGTGGTTGAAGGAGTTTACATTCCCACCAAAAATGTAGTAGCAATCCCTCCTGGCCACATCTCCACCAGCATCTGTTGTTATTAGATGTCTAACTGGAGTGAGGGGGAAACTCAAAGTTGTTTTGATTTGCATTTTCTTTTGTCCCATGTAGTCTTATTGCTGAGACATCTGAAAGAAGTGGGCTAGGGGTATACTTGTTGGTAGAGTACTTGTCTTGTACACATAAGCCTCTGGGTTCTATCATCACTACTGCACAAAGAAAACAAATCAACGAAGATGATAAGACATGCAACCAATCACAAAGCAGACTCAAGCATCCAGAAAAATTCCAAAATAGAAAAAGGCTGATATATACATAAAGGCATGTTTGTTGAATTTACAAAATAAAATAAAGATGCCCAGGTAAAATTGAATTTCAAAGAATGGGTAATTGTTCATTGTATGTCTCAAGTATACAATTTGCAATTTCTATGATTAATTATACAATTTAGATACCATAAACTTGAGCAAAAGAGTCTGGAATTACCAAGGAAAGCAATGTAGAAGTGGTGAGTTTTCAGCTCAGCTTTAAATAAAATCTAGGATATAATGAAAGAGAGAAGCAATTAAAAATTTACCAATCAAAATTTTTTTAACTTTACTTTTATTTTATTTTGATATAGGATCTCTTTTTGTACCCCAGGCTGGATTTAAATTGGTAACCTTCTTGCCTCAGTGCTAGAATGCTGGAACTACAGGTATGTACCACCATATCCAATCTCAAAGCAAAACAGTGAGATAGGTATAGGCATCTCTTTCTTTTTTGTGTGCTGGTCTTGGGACTTGAACTCAAGACCTTGCATTTTCATTTAGCTTTTTCACTCAAGGATGACCTTTTGTTACTTGAACCACACTTTCTTTTTTTTAATATTTTTATTGTAATTAATAAAAGGGTTACATGATATTTACCAGATAGAAGGTGCATTAATTCACATACATTGATACCCTTTCACATGTCTTGGTCCCCATTACCCTCCCCCTCACCCCCCATCTTGGTTTCCCCCCTTCCCTATCCAATTTCAAATCACCTAATACAAATATATCCAATATATCAGATAACTGTAACAATATGAGATACCCAAGGGACAGCAAAAGAGATGAGAGATAACATAGTATATTAAGGACAACAATCATTCATTATATGGCATTTGTTTCAATATCCTGGAGGTCCTTTCAATTAGCTTCATACTCTATGGCCTTATGTTTCAAGGTTTTGCTCTATTGCAAATATCTGCTAGTAGAGCCCAAGGTTTCTACTGATTACGACAAATGAGGGAAACCACCGAGCCTAAGTTCCTTTGAGTCTGGCTTACTTCGCTTAATATGATATTTTCTAAGTCTTTCCATTTCCTAACAAATGGGTCGATGTCGTTTTTTCTGACAGCAGCATAGAATTCCATTGTGTACGAATATCACATCTTATTGATCCACTCATCAACAGAGGGACATCTAGGTTGGTTGAACCACACTTTCACTTCCACCTTTTTTTGCTGGTTAATTCAAGATGAGTCTCTGATCAGGCTAACTTAAAACTGAGATCCTCACAGATTGGCCTCTTGAGTAGCTAGGATTACAGATGTGAGCCAACAGCACCCAACTCTCTTCCCTTTTATGTAAGCCAAGAAATTAAGACTCAAATTCAGTAATGCAGGTTGACAAACTAATAAAAGCAAGGAGCCAAATTCATACTTAGAGAGCTCTCCCTCAATGCCCGCAGTCATCAGCAGGGGAGAACACATGTGTGAAGGATGACAAGTAGCTTTTCTTGAATACACTGAGATTGCAAAGACAAGAAATGGTAGTTCTGAAAGCCAAGATGTGTTTGGGTGTGACTCAGTATGTAAGAATAGTGAAGTTATTTTTGACATGAGATGTATAATTCAGTGTCACATGAATAAACAGGAAGTGTGTAGAGGTGAGGGAGTGGATTGCAATGCTTTTTTTTCTGGAAATTTTCATTTGAGCTGAGGTGGGCTTGGTTTGAGGTGGAAATTCTAAAGGAGTCAAGAAGGGGCATGCAGTGCTGAGAAATTTTTGAAGGGCAATCCTGATGGGCATTCTGCCACTTGAGGCATACCCCTACCTTTCTTGCTTTGTTCATTTTTCCAGTAGGGTCTCAGTTTGTCTTGGAGGGACTGGACGACCATCTTGCCACTTTATGTCTCTTTGTATAGCTGGCATCACAGTTGCAAGCCACCAGGCCTACCTTCTTTTGCTGTGGTAGTGTTTTGTGAACCTTTTTATTCAGCCTTGCCTCAAATTATGATCTTTCCTGTCTCTGCAGTTGCTGTAGCTCTTATTACCAGTGTGAAGCACTATGCACAATATTGCCAACCAAGAAATCCTAATCTTGATAATGGGTAGCTTAAAAAACAGACACACTTGAGTTGAAAGAATAATGAATTTTCTCCTAGATAGATGATTTATAACATCCTGTGGGGGTAAGTGCACTAAATCAATTGGCAATGTGAGCACAGAGAAATTCTGGTTGATATATCTTATTGGTGGAGACAATGGGTATAAGTGGGGAGCACTCTCTGAAGGAAGGATGGAAACAGGAAAGAGAGGAAAGTCAAACTGCAGGTGTTAGGGGATGAAATAGAAACAGAGATCTAAATCGCCTGTCTAGAGACGTAAGCCCATGAATGGGGCTCCTTCATCTGGACCAGTCAACCATTTCACACAATGTCCATTCCACTTTTGTAGAAGTCAAATTTATATTCTGGCATATGAAATTTGTTTAATTGAAAGACAAATTCATCTGAAGCAATGGAGGCATCAGAATAGAACAGTGCCCCATACTGTAAGGCCATGAATTTCAATGTGTTCTTATTTTTAAAAAGATGACATAACTTGATTTCAAAGTTCGGGGCAGCTGTTCTGGGCCTTGATAATTACACTGTGTACCCTAACTTGCATGCTGTGCCATGCTTTGACTTTGGACATGGTCACTGCACCCATTCACACAATGTTGAATTCCAAAATTACTAATTTAGTCACTGGTGCTATGATTAACTTTAAAAAATTAAATAAGCAACCCTTTCCATGGAAATTGATCGAATATTCTAAATTTCTTTCCTGGGTTCTCTCTGCCAAATTCTTGGGCTAATCATCTAAATATTTTGATTTAATGTTTTTTATTACCTCCTGATGACTGATCATGACTGATGTGTTCAAAATTTCAGATGTGGAGTTTGCCCCTTAATATATTATTCAACAAATATGTTATTCTAGTCTACTAAAATATAGCAATGGTGGTGAGCAATGTAGCTTAGAGATTTAGTATTGAATATTGCCTTGTATAGAAAAATATACTATAATCTCTTGTTGGAAAAATGAAATGTACTGAATAATGTGTTTGGACAGCAAAATCTTTTTTTACATTTAAATACAGTTCTTATATTTTTTCATATATTTTTTATTGTAATTAATAGAAGTGTTACATGATATTTGCCAGATAGATGGTGCATTAATTCCCATACATTGATACCCTTTCACATGTCTTGGTCCCCATTTCCCTCCTCCATACCCCCACCCCCTCATCTTGTTTTCCTCGTTCCCTATCCAATTTCAAATAACCAAATACAAATATATCCGATATATCAGGTAACAAAGTGAGATACTGTAACAATATGAGATAACCAAGGGACAGCAAAAGAGATGAGAGATAACATAGTACCTTAAGAACAACAATCATTCATTCTATGGCTTATGTTTCTATAGCCTAGAGATCCTTTCATTTAGCGATGGACAGCAAAATCTTATTGACTATTCCCCAATGGAAGGTAAGACCCAGGAACACATTCTAGGTTTATGAGTTTTAAACTGGTTCATTTGCAAAGATATCAAGTCTCTTTGTTTCTAAACTGACTGTCTAGAGACAGGGGGAATGAATGCCTTACCACTGTTTAGGTGAATACAATTGAAGAAGCTTCATTTTGAGTTGTAATGATGTATGCAGAGCTTATGTTTAGAGATCTTGGTGATGATTTGGGGCCAGAGCACAGGTTTGACTTGAGAATCCTCCTAGTCTGCGTAGCTTCTGTGTTTCTTTCTGAGGAGCTTCTAAGCTTCTGTTTACAGAGTATAATCATCTGATTCCACTCCCCCCCATGCCTTACTTATCTTTCTCTTTTTCATCTTTCAGTCTCCCAGGCCTTTGGAAAGCTTCTATAAACAGCCTTGGGGGAATTCCAAATATATGAAGGTGGAAATTCAGATTGAGAAAGAACACTGGGACCTAAATCCTAATTTCAATATCCTTCTTTGACTGTGTCCGCTTGAATGTGGCAGTCAGGAGTATACATAAACGTCTGATCAGTTGGCTCATCATGGCTCACTGGCTGGTGGATGTCCAGATATCTTCCTTTTCTCTCCTAAGCCTCAGGGAGGAATATCTCCATGCTATCCTTAACCACATACTGTCTAGGCCCAACTTGGTCTGGGTCTTCTTTTGTGGCAGAAAGCTATCTTCAAGAAGTCAACAATGTCAACAATATTTACTGAATATTTATGCCTCCTCCAAATTCTTAAGTTTAAATCTTACTCTTCAGGATATTAGGGAGTGGAGCCTTTGTGGGTGAATAAATGACAACGGTTGTGTCCTCATGAATAGGATTAGTACCCTTATAAGAGACATGACAAAAATAGATCTCTCGGGACCGGCAGTTTGGCCTAGTGGTAGAGTGCTTGCCTTGCATGCATGAAGACCCAGGTTAATTTCTTGGTACCACATACAAAGAAAAAAAGCCGGAAGTGGTGCTGAGGCTCAAGTGGTAGAGCTCTAGCCTTGAGAAATTGCCCAAGGACAGTGCTCAAGCCCTGAGCCCAAGCCCAGGACTGGCAAAAAAAAAAAGTTCTCTCTTGGAACAGTGAGGATACAATAGGATAGTCTACTGAAA
Organism: Megascapheus bottae; assembly: GCF_031878675.1. Lineage (NCBI taxonomy): Eukaryota > Metazoa > Chordata > Mammalia > Rodentia > Geomyidae > Megascapheus > Megascapheus bottae. Next base: position 24,359,818 of record NC_143547.1, read on the forward strand.
ACTGGGAAGTGGACCTTCACCTGATGCTGGAACTGCTGATGCCTTGACTAGGAACTTCTCAGACTCCAGAACTGTGAAAGATAAATGCTTTTGTTGTTTAAATCATCAAGTCTAATATTCTGTCACTGAGACCTGAAGTGGTTAAGATATTTGGGGTTCTCCTACAAGTTGATCCTGACATGATGTTTGAAAGTAAATGGTTAATTTAGGAAGTTATCTTAGGGAAAACAGTAGGGGAGTGGAGGAGTGAGACAGGAAGGGAGAAAGAGCCAATCAAGGTACATAATCAAGTAGGTTATTACTGTGGGCAGCTGGGGTCAGTCCCAGTAGAGACCTCTGGGAGGCAGTATGAGCAATGACTCACAGTTACTTAGCAACAAAGATGAGACATTCTTCCAACTCTCCCCTAATCATCTGCCTCTGTTAAATGTAAATAGGAGAGGGATTTGCTTCCTGGGACATACTCTTCATTTAACTTTATGGCAAATATGAAAGAAGAGAGGGATCTTCTAGTTTAGATGAAAATAATGAAAACACTGATATGTCTAGAAAAGCCAATGCCCATTTTAAATTTTGGCTGCTTCTATTCATAATGTCTTTCGAGAAGAAAGTGGTACAGCATTAAGTTGCAAAGTCCAAGTTCTTCTTATTAGTAGGAAACTTTGAGAATCCAGTTTTTTTTTTGCTGTAGGCTGTAACTATTCTCTTCCTAGGGAGTTCTCTGACTTCTCTCTACTTCAGTCCATCTTATAATGCTCCCTTAATAAACCTCTCTTAAAATGTCACTCTTTCCTCTAGTTCATCACCTTAGCCAGTCTTCTAAGATTTCTTCCCCTGATTTTATTCCAGACAATCTGTCTGATATATTTCCTACCTGCACTCCATGCTCTGTCTGGATGAGATTATTCTGGGACAACTTTATGTTCTTTCTCCTAGACCTCTACTTATATTGTTTCTTCCATACTCTCCATGAATGCTGATCTGATCTTATTTGGTTCAGTGAAATCCCACAGTCTTTAAAGTCCCATCCAGCGTTCTTTCTTCCATGAAGGCTTTCCTTTGGTATCTTGACTGTGATATTTTCACTACTGTCTTCTATTATTGTTTCTGGTGTGATTGTGTATTGTCCTATTTGATCCTAAATGTCCTGGGGGGCAAGGACAATGTTTAATTCATCTCTGCATCAATACACATTCATGTGGTTAATTTCAAAAGATTCACTGAGTGCCAGAGATTCCAGTCAGTGCTAAGTTCTGAAGATGAGTGACATATGATCCTCATTCTCTAAAGGTTGATGGGCTGGGTTTAGGGGAACAACTAAGTAAGATTGTGTGTGTGTGTGTGTGTGTGTGTGTGTGTGTGTGTGTGTGTGAATATTTCAATGTCTAAAACATTAGTGAGCAGCTAAAGATCATAAACCCCTAGAATAAATAAAATTACAGGGAAAATATTTATCCAGAAACAATTTCCTGCAGATGCTTAGAAGTTTATTTGGGAAGATAATTCTGTGGGTAGAAAATAAACATAATTGGATATTGATGGGAAGCCCAGTACATCTCTCTAAAGGGCGATGGAATTGTTTCTGATAGGACAGAAAAACTTGAGAATCAGCGTACTCTGATTTCAAATTTTAGCTGTGGTGCTTAATAACAATGTAACCTTGGGTTAGTTACTTTCTTGCTTCTTTATGTATAAAAGAGATAATATGAAACTAACAATAGGCTGTGGAATTAGGTAGGATAGCACTGGTGCCTACCACATGTGTGGAACTTATTAGAGGCTTGAAAACTAATGTGATTCTTCTGAACAATTCTGCTTTTAGAAAGGAAAAGATTTTGGATTTTCTTTTTCTATGCTAGAACACTCTGGGGTAAGAAGGCTTGAACTAACTGAAAGGAATTTTAAGTTACATTTCTTTCTATTGTTTTATTGTTATCTTTAAGTAGTTGTATAAAGAGAATTCAATTCAAATTTTTCATTTCCAGACTCATTTCAATCCTAGATTTGGGGTACCGTTCTACTCTGTAGTGGCGAGAGGTAGTTGGCTCTCGTTTTGGTATCTAAAACAGACCTTTAGATAAAATAATATTCTGAAGGAAGGGATTGTTTTTGGAAGTTTGCTTTTCACCTAGAATTTAGGCACCAATAGAACTTAAAGCATAGTATGAGCTAAGACCTGCTTTATTTGGTTGTAGGATACTTTCTTTAGTTTTAGAAAATTCAATGAAATGATGCTGGTACCACTTGTATTTTCATATCTTCGCCAAACAGCTATTGAACACTTACAGAATGCACTAACAAATGAGCAAGCAGTGAATAAATGAGCATGAGGCATTGTCCCTGGGCCTTACCACCTATGACAGTGAAAATTGACATTGGTCAAGTAATTATATGCATAAGTGCATAATGCTAAACTCTGAAAGCTACTGGAAATTTTTGAAAGCTCTGAAACCTGTTCTGGTGTACAGGGTGCCCATTAAATTTGTGGAGCAGGAAGGCATAAGAGTTTATTATTGGGAGAGGAAGATACTGATGAAGTCGAGGTGAGGAGTAGGGAGTGAAAGTTGAGGAGGATATAGGTTGTTTGAGAGCACACCTTGGTGTGGCAGGGATATGTCCTTACTTAGAATAGGTCAGAAGAGCAAGAAAGGGGCCTAAAGAAGTTGGCGGGGGGCCAAATTCTGTAGGACTTGTGTAGGGAACTGAGTGCAGGGTCAGGCTGGCCCATGAATCTACATCACTGAGTAAGATAATCACACAAAGAAATGAGCTGTCATGTATGATGCCATGCCTAACTTTGAGCTATATCATAGGTATTGTGAATCATTTTCTGCTGAGACTTGATTGCCATTGGGTACAAATGTGTTATTGCTTTATCACACTCTGCTGAGACCTATAGAGAGAGAAACTCGTGGACCTCCCCCGCCCTGCCCACCTTTGTGCTGATAGGCTACTGTACCCTATATTAGCTGAATGGACTTCCTCAGTAAACAAGCTCCTGCCTTGACGGGTCTCCCGAATGCAGCTGATTGTCCTCCGGCGAGGGAGGGCTGCGTGTGGGCGGTCAGTCGGCCCTCTCCTTTCTCGGCTTGACCTGCTCAGGGCGTGTTCTCCCTATCCTCCTGCAGGTCAGGAAGGACCAAGTACTAAAAACCCCAACAACTTGTTAGTTGATGGGAAAACATTGATTTTTTTCATAATGAGAAACCTTTGAAAGATCTTTTATTTATTTATTGTTGGGATAAGGTAAAGAGGGGTTAAGGTTACATTCACCGGGTAGTAGGTACATTATTTCTCACACACTGATAACCTTTCTCATATTTTTGTTCCCATTTCTCTTCCCCACCCCCTCCCATTCACCACTTCCCTTTCCTATTTCAAATAAATGAATAAATGTATATACAATATACCAGGTAACAAAGTCAGATACAGTAAAAATATGAGATTAGCCAAAGGGCAAAAAAAGAGAGGAGAAATAACATAGTACATTAAGAACAACAATCACACAAGATAAACCTCTTGTTTCCACATCCTACAGATCCTTTCATTTAGTCTTTCCTTTCATACTGCTTTCCAGAGTGGTTGAAAAATTTACACTCCCATCAACAGTGTAGCAGTGATCCCTCTTGGTCACATCCCTCCTATATTGTCGGTATTTTGAATCTATTGTTATTAGATTTCTTGTTCAAGGCCATTCTAACTGGAGTGATGTGGAATCTCAAAGTTGTTTTGATTTGCATTTCTTTTATGATCAGAGATATCAAGCATTTCTTTATATGTCTATAGGCCATTGTTATTTCCTCTTCAGAGAAGTCTCTCTTTAAGTCTTTAGACTACCTATTAATGGGATGGTTGTTTATTTGAGGATTTTTTTGAGAGATTCAATTTTTTGAGCTATAGGTATATTTTAGATATGAAGTAAACTCGTTCAAGCACTATAGAAAGCAGCATGGCAATTCCTCAAAAGGCTAAACATAGCATTCCCCTATGACCCAGCAATTCTACTGCTTGGCATTTACCCAAATGTCCAGAAACAAGGACATACTAAACCCCTAGCAAAATGATGTTCATTGCAGCATTATTTACCATCACGAAGATATGGAGCCAACCCAGATGCCCCTCAGTAGATGATTGGATCAAGAAGATGTGATACTTATACACAATGGAATTCTATGCTGCCATCAGAAAGAATGACATCACCCAATTTGTAAGGAAATGGAAAGACTTGGAAAAAATCATATTAAGTGAAGTAAGCCAGACCCAAAGGAACATAGGCTCCATGGTTTCCCTTATTTGTAATAATTAGTACACATCTAGGACTCTCCTAGCAGAGGATTACAATAGCCCAAACCCTAGGTACATAAGATCATATAGGATGAGACTAAATAAAAGTAACTCTAGGATATGGACACAAGAAGTTTACCTTGTATGATTGTTGTTCTTAATGTACTGTGTTATTTCTTTTCTCTTTCTTTGCCCTTTTGGTTAATCTCATATTGTTACTGTATCGGACTTTGTTACCTGGTATTTTTTATATATGTTTATTTGTTTATTTGAAACAAGAAAGGGATGTGGGGAAAACAAGATGAATGGGAGGGTGTGGGGGAAGGGAAATGGGGATAAAAACATGAGAGGGGCTATCAATGTATGAGAAGTAATGCACCTACTACCTGGTGAATGTAACTATAACTCCTCTATACATTACCCCAAAAATATAAAATAAAAAAATAATTAAAGAAAACAAGATAACTAAATAATACGTGAATGAAAGTGATTTACAGGGAAAAATAACCCTCAAAAGTCAACTGGTTTGAGGCCAGGAGTTTTGCCTAGTGGTAAGATTGCTTGCGTAGCATGAACAAAGTTCTGGGTTTGATTCCTCGGTACCATGTATATAGAAAAAAGCCAGAAGTGGTGATGTGGTTCAAGTGCTAGAGCTATAGCCTTGAGAAAGCCCAAGGACAGTGCTCCGTCCCCAAGTTCAAGCCCCAGGACTGGCAAAAGAAATCAACTGCTTTCCGGTATGCCAACAATGAGAAGAGCCAGGCAGAAATCAGGAAAGCAAAGCAACTCCTTTTGTAATAGCCTCAGAGAAAATAAAATACTTACGAATTAGCTTAACTAAGAATGTGAAGGACCTTTATGATGAAAACTTGAAAAACCTGAAAAAGGAAATTAAATCAGAACTGAGGAAGTTGAAAAATCTCCCTAGCTCCTGGATTGGAAGAACTGACATCATGAAAATGTCAATCCTGCCAAGGGCTTTCTACAAATTCAATGCAATACCCATCAATATCCCAATATCTGTTAAAAAATAGAGGAATCAATCCAAAAATTCATATGGAATAATAAATGCCCCCAGATCACAAAAACAATACTTAGCAGAAAGAACAGTGTTGGAGGAATATCAACACCACACTTTAGACTCTATTACAGAGCTATAGTAAACAAAACACCTTGGTACTGGAACAAGAACAGGTCTGAGGACCAATGGAATAGAACTGAAGACCCAGAAATCAACCCACAGACCTATGACCACCTAGTCTTTGAAAGATTTTCACTAGAGTCATGTAATCAGGTTTGCATTTTGAGAAAGTTCTTTTGCCTAATTTATGAATAATAAATCAAAGGCAATTAATAGATTAGGGCTAACCACAGAAAATAGGAAAATAGTTAGGGTAGGAAAGTGGGAGTCAATGGAAATCTGATTTGGGGACCTGGTTCTGAGAGAAGGAAATAGGGTCCAGGGAGATTTAAGACATAAACTTAGTAGCACTGAGTGATAGACTAAAAACTAGGGATAGGACTGACTTATGACCTTCTTTCTTCAACAGAATAGAGCTGACCAACATGTATGTGCTGATAAACATTCTAGACATTGTCTATAGCCTCAGTGGTATTCAAAGGCAATGAGAGCCCTAGGCTAGATGGGAAAAGAATACTTTTTTAAATGACAGCTCTTAAGTCTCCGCAAACCAACTCTCCTACACTTAAATTTTGTTATCTGTAAATGAGTTATAGTAGATGATCTCTACATGTGGAGTATATACAGTTTTCTGTTTATTCTTTTTTAAATCTAAATCAATATCAGCAAAGTATTTTTTATTACCTTTAAGGAGTTCTACAAAGATCACCTTCAACAAATTAGTGTATGACTATATTGCATCTTGATTCATGTCATTCTTTTCTTAATTCTCACCATCTCTCTCAACCCCTCTCTACCTCTCAGGTTTTTTTTTTACTTTTATAGGATATGCATTGTATATTATGAGTGTATTTTATCCTCCTCCCCTTTTTATTTGTCTATCTCCTCCTCTTACACCTTTCAAGTGCTTATTTCCTGGTAATCATTTTGTTGAATTTTGAGAATTTTGTAAGGAATTACTTTGTTAATGATGTAATATCATTTTCCTAATGGATGAGTACAATTCTATGTATGTATGCCATATTTCCTCTATCCATCAATTGAGGGGGAAAGGGACCATTTCCATACCTTGAACATGCCTGATCTTCTCTGATCCTTGTTTAGTATTTAGAGACAAATAAAATTTGGATTTTATATATTAAAACTTTATGTTTTCAAAATAATTTATACTTTGTATATTGCTTTCACTTTAATGGTCATGTCAATTTTTACAACAATCATGTTCACTTTTAAGGTTTTTCTTTCTCCAATGACTAGGTGAGGAGACTAAGACCCAGAGAGATTAGAAAGTTTGTTTAAGGTTTGTAATTGACAAATTTGGAAGCCCTGAATCTCCCAATTTTTGTGTCTGACCAATTTCTATGAGCCCTTTCTGTCTTCAATTGCGTATTTATGTGTGTTTATATTCTTTTCATTCCCCTGGCATTCTATTATTTTTAAGTATTCCACTGGGGGAGGCAGAGTGAAGCAGTGTAATTCACTTTAGGCACTTCCGATATTTGGTTTTAAACTACAAGCTCATTTGAAGATTGAGCCTTCTTTGTGATTATTCTTGCCATTCCTGACCCAATTATCAAGAATAATTAATAATTTGGGCTGATTCCAAGTGTTTATATAGGGAAAATACAAGCAGACACAGAGTACATGAAAGATTGGCCTGATTAGGATGAAGACTGTGATTATAATGTTTCTCAACCTTTGCTTCCCAAATCAGACAGTTATTAGTTTACAAGTGAGATTGGTTCTAAAACATGTGGTGATGAATACTAGTTTGCCTCATTTCTGAATTCTGTTAGCTTCACCTTCTATCTCAAAGGAGATTTAGCTCAAGAGAAAATCCAACCCAATGAATAATTGTGGGCAGTATTTCCTTCCTGCTTAACTGGACTAGACAACTCATTCGCTGTCTATTCAACCAACAAGCAAATATCCTTTCAGCCCTGATTATTTATGTACCATGTTCTCACTTGTCATTTTTTTCTTCTGGAAATTTCTAGCTTTCTAAAGTAGGGGTACTACTTTAGCAGTCCAAAGTAGAAGAAACAACAAAGAGGCCCCCAAAGGCCCAGAAAACCTGCAGACATTTCCTACACTTAAAACCTAGTAAGTCTATTTTCTACTAATGCATAATAAAAATTACAAAACTTAGTGTTTGAAAATGATCATAAATTTACTACATCTTGTGATTTTTGTGGGTCACAAATTCGGTGCAAGTTTGTCCCGATATATTTTTCTGTTTTATATGATATTGGCTGGGATCATTGGTGGAGTTCATTTAATAGTGTATTTGCTCTGGAAAATCCAAGACGGCTCTAGTCAAAATGTATTGTAGGAATGACTGGAAGGTCATCCATGTTGTCTCATCTTCTTACCTAGTTTTGTAGCAATAGGGTTGAACTTCTTCCAGGGCTCCAAGAGACCAAAGTGGAAGTAAATGATTTTCTTAAAAGTTGAGTCTAAAACTAGCACAAAAACATTTCTTCTCTTCGTTGTTGGTAAAAAATTACAATAGAGGCCAAATTTAAGAACTGGAGAAACAGACTCCACTTTCCAATGGGCAATGTGACCAATTACCTTCCCACTAAAAGAACCTTAGGCATGACTTAGTTCCTGACTGTGACAGGCTATCTTTCCTTTGTTGGATCAATACCTATTTAAACTAGCATTATAGTTTGGATCAAAGGTTCATGTGTTGAATTCTTGGTCCTCAATTTAGCAATGCTCAAATGAGAGGCTTTTGGGAATTGATTGGATCTTTAAACCTTTGACTTCATCAAAGCCTTAGTCCATTGATGAGTTTATAATTCAAGAGACTTTGGGAGGTGATGGAATCTTAGGAGGTGGAACCTAGTGGAAGGGAGAGGGTCCTTGGGGGTATTCCCTGGGAAATTGTATCTTTTCCCTCTTCCTTTGTTTCTCACAAATAAAACTGAAGGGAAAAGTAAGTACTTGCAGGCAAATCTTTGTTAAATATGTCATTTGAAATATGATGTAAAAATCAATGTTAATAAATTCTTTAATAAAAAATTAAAAAATGAGCTAAAAAAAGTAAAAAAAAATGATTTTAGGTAGTTGTATAAAGGGGTTTTAATTCAAGACAATTGATTGTCACAAACCTTATTAGAATTCTAAACCAATAAGAAAATAAGTTAATATGTGGGGATTATTAATAAGAACTATATTATTTGCTTATGTCAGATAGAAAACCTGGTCATTTGAACATTATAACAGGGAATTTCTCTACCTACTAGGCTGATAGTTCAAATCACAAGTCTGGATTTAGCTCTGGACATATTTCTGCTTTTTGTAGCAATTCTCCTATTTCATCACTCAACACAATTTTTACAAGTAGTAATATAGTGTTAACAACAGACTGTGACTCAGGAGAAAGAAGTCACTTTCATGGGTCATGATCAGCCTGGAATTGATTTCTAATATGTACTCACCTCAGAGAATTATTGAAGATGTAATTCAATAAAGGGCAACAAGGTAGTCTAGGCAATGGCAGCTAGCTGCTTCTGAATAGTTGTTTTTCTTTTAATGGAGTTAGCGGTTTTAGCTGGCCATTTGCTGTGTGGAAGAAAAAGCATTTCTCAGCTTCCCTTGCAGCTAGGTGAGGTCATATGCTTATACTCTATCCAACAAAGTAACACGTAAGCAAAACTATTATATATACTATATATTATATATAATACATAATGAGATATAATACATATTATATATTATATATATTTATACTGTATACGAACTAACCCCTGTGGATGGGAGCATGGCCTAGTGGTAGACTTCTTGTCTAGCTTGAAAGAAGCCCTGTGTTTGATTCCTCTGTACCACTTACACAGAAAAAGCTGGAAGTGGGCGGGGAGTTTGGCCTAGTGGTAGAGTGCTTGCCTAGCATGCACGAAGACCTGGGTTCAATTCCCCGGTACCACATTCATAGAAAAAAAGCTGGAAGTGGTGATGAGACTTAAGTGGTAGAGCTTTAACCTTGAGAAAGTCCAAGGACAGTGCTCACGCCCTGAGCTCAAGCCCAGGACTGGCAAAAATAAAAAGCCCAAGGACATTGCCCAGGCCCTGAGTTCAAACTATAGGATTGTCAAAACAACAACAATCCTAACCAGTTGTTTCATATAATCTAAATATTTCCATGTTGGACTATAAAGATAAAGGCCAGGTCTTCAGAATGGAGGAACCATGAGTAGGAAGGAATGTTGTTTATTGAGGAGTTTAAGAACAAAGCTTCCTGTATTTGCTTTTGACTGGCACATCTCTAGACTTGTATAGGAAAGTAAATGAAGTTCTATCCTTTCAAAGAAAAACCAAGCATGATGGTGAACATGTGAAATCTTAGCACTTTTAGTGCTGTGGTAGGAGGACTATGAGTTTGATGTAGCCTGGGCTACATAGCAGGTTTCTGGCCAGAATGTGATATATTGTGAACTCCTATCTCTCAGAAACAGAACAAAGTACTGGTGAAATGTTTTATTTATAGATTTTCTTTTTTTCCAGGTCTGGTAAAGCTAATCTTAATGAGTACAAACTTATGGATTGGCAGTGGATTTGGGGATGTTGGTTCTCAGCAATATGACAAAATTCTAGAAATGGCCCAGGATGGGACAATAACAATGATAAAAGTATCACTAACCATAGACTTCATGGTATTTTTTCAGTATTTCCAAAGTAGTTGTGTGTGTGTGTGTGTGTGTGTGTGTGTGTGTGTGTGTGTGTGTGTTCATATGTGACAGAGACAGTCCTGGAGCTTGAACTCAGGATCCAGGTGATATCCCTGAGTTTTTGTGCTCAAAGCCAGTGTTCTACCACTTGAACCACAGCTCAATTCCCTGTTTTTGATGGTTAATTGGAGATAACAGTCAAGCAGACTTTCCTGCTTGCACTGATTTTGAACTGCGATTCTCAGTTCTCAGCCTCCAGAACAGGTAGAATTTCTTAGGCATGAGCCACTGGCACCCAGCTAAAAGGTGTGGTCTTTTTGTTCTTTGTTTTGTGCCAGTACTGGAATGGACTCTGGCCCTGAGCTTTTGTGCTCAAGCCTAGTGTTCTTCCACTTAAGCCACAGCTCCCTATCCAGTGTGGTAGTGTTGAACTGGAGATTTGAGTCTCATGGACTTTCCTGCTCAGCCTGACCTTGAATACTTGACCCTCAGATCTCAGCCTCCTAAAAAGCTAAAATTACAGGCATGAGCCATTAGTATTCAGCTAAAAGGTTGGGTGTTAATGGAAGAATATAAATTTTTACCTCAGGCTCTTCTTTCTTGGCTAACACAAAGGATTGGAAAAATTATTCTATTCACAGCAGGCTTTCTGATTTCACCACCAACTTCTGCAATATCTTAAAGCCCAAATTGATTCCTTTATTACTGTTAGAAAGTTCACCTGCCAGATTATACTGATTTCCTGAAGTCATTTTGGACAAAGAAAAGGTCACATTGTTTTTTTTTTCCAGTAAAGATATGTTTTTCCTCCTGTATCACTTGCCTGGTTTTCTTTTTTTAAGGCTTTCTTTTGTGATAAATGTCTTAAATAAGACGTTTTCCCAAGATATTTAAAGCAATAATACTTAACCTTTTTACAACTTTTCATCTCTGGAGTCTTTTACAATGGATACTGGAGTCAAAAAAAACTTCCTGCAAAGGCTACCAGCACTGTAAGAAAGTATGGACTATGTAGTTCATGAATTATTAGGTATATTTTTATTTTCTTCTCTTATTTATTTTTGTAGTAGAGGATATTGAAATCAGGGTTTCACATTTGCTGGGCAAGTCCTTTACCACTTGAGCAAGGCACCCAGTCCTTTTGCATTTGTAGTTTACTTTTTAGGTAGAGTCTCATGATTTTTCCTAGGCCTTGTTTCAGTCTACTTATTGTCCTTTCCTAAGCAGCTGGAATTACAGGCATGAGTCATCACACATGACCCTTAGTTACAACTTTAAAATATCAAAACAGGGGCTGAGAGTGTTGCCTAGTGGTAGAGTGAAGCCCTGGGTTTAATTCTTCCATACCACATACACAGACAAAGCTGGAAGTGGTGCTGTGGTTCAAGTGGTAGAGTGTTTTTGAAAAAACCCAAGGACAATGCCCAGGCTCTGAATTCAAGCCCAGGCCTGGCAAAAATGAAAAAAAGATTAAAATACCAAAACAGCTCTAATAAAAGTCCTGTGGTTCAACATGTTGTTCCAGGTGCAAAGAACTTTGGATTCTGAAGATTCTTATCTAGTAGAAAGTCTCACATGGTTATACCTGGGAGCATCAGTCATAGAGACTATCATCTCTTGTTCTGGTAATTTTCATTTATGCTCTCTTCTCTACCCTTCCTCTGCCTTAACCCCATATTTGCCCAATGTTTCTCTGCTGACTTGCGGAGGTCCCTTCTCCCACGATCAGATTGGATGTCCTTGGAAATATGCAAGGAATATATAAGAAATATTCACTGGGCATAGGGGTACACAACTGTAACTCCAGCATTAAGGAGGTAGAATGGGAGGACCATTCATTCAAGGCAAGCCTTCTTTTCTCCCTTCTTTCATCCCCATTTCTTCTTCCTTGCTTTCCACTAATTTATCTATAATTACACATTTGTTGAGAGCCTGTTCTGTACCAGGCACTGACTGGGTACCATGGTAAATACAAAAATGAATTTGACATCCAGTTTTCCAGGATGTCAGTACATTCCATAAAGGATGTGACAAATATATGAAATCACATCATTACTAGGCAAGGCCTAGTAATGCAACTTCCCACTACCTCACGTCTATTCCTCAGTAAAGAGAGAGTACAGTTGCTGCTCTACTTAAAATGGGATACCATCTCTGATAAACCCATTGTAAGTGGAAAATGCCAATTGCAAAATCTAGCTCTAACCTGTTGCTCATCCTTTTAGTAATGCAGCACACCATAGAGCATGGCTTGTCATCCTTGTGATTGCAGGCTCACTGTGTGCTGATTCTCACTTGCTGCTGCCCAGCATGGCCACAGAGGATGGGCTGTATAAGGCTAGCCTGGGGAAAGATCTAAATGATGTCTTCTTTCCTTTTTCCTTTTTTAAAATGTATTTTTCTCCCTCCTTCCTTCCCTCCATCCATCTATCCTTCCCTCACTCCCTCCCTCCATAACTTCCTCCTTCCTTCTTTTGCCAGTCCTGTGGTTTGAGCCCAGGGCTTGGAACTGTCTCTAAGCTTTTGTGCTCATGACTAATAATCTTCCACTTGAGCCACAGCATCCTTTCTGGGTTTTTTGGTACTTACTGAAGATTAAACATCTCACAGACATTCTTGGCCAGGCTGGCTTTGAATTGTGATCTTGAAATCTCAGCCTCCTGAGTAACTAGGATTATAGGCATGAGCCACTGGTATTCTACCCAAAGCATAGTTTATACTAAATACATATATCTTTGAAATAAGGACACCAGGTTTAAGTAACCTTGTCTTGTTCTCAAAGCCATCCTGGCACCTTCCTGGGTTGCGAGGGATTTTCATCCTGCTTCAAAAGCCTAGAGGTGAGATAAGCTATTATTTAGATTGCAGATATCATGCTGTTTAGCCCCAGGAAAGCCTTGCTACAGAGAATGCTTGTTCTTGATTTCCCCTAAATGGTCTGCTTTGCTCAACCAGAGTATTCTTCTGTAGTTTCAAATGCTTTTGGTAAGGCTTGGTCACACCCAGAAACATTTGCTTTTGGTCATTAAAAGCTTTGTGCTAGCAGTATTCTGGAAGCAGGTCTTTGAGACCTGCAGGCTTTGTGATAAAGACTGCTAATTTGAACGTTCAAGATGTAGTTTCTGTTTTTTTGTGTTTTTTTTGGGGGGGGGATGTTGTTTGTTTTTTGCTACTGAATTCCCATTTAACATCATTTTTATACCATTGTAAAAGTGAAAAATCCTAGCTTGAATCTTTCTGAGGGGACTTTACTTCAAGCTATTTTATACATTTCTCTTGTGGGCTTTTATAGACATATGTAGGATTTTGTTACAAGTGGTTTTCTTTACCTGTAGTTTCTATGTGCATGGATTCAATTAACACAAAATGGAAAATATCAAGAAAAAATTTGCACCTGCACTCAACTTATACAGATGTTCGTTTTTCCTTGTCATACACTATAACTACATAGCATTTACATTGCATTTGGGTGTTATATTCATCTATATGTTATAGCTATTTGCATAGCAGTTTTCAAATTAGAGTTTTAGGAACAAGGCCCAAACTCTGGTGTTCCACATATCACATCTGATCATCAGCCCCTATATGCCAAATAAAGAGATGATACTAATAAAAGACAGAGAAGAATGGAGTACCTAGGGTCAGCAGGCAGTTTGGGGAAGAGGCAAAGTAAGCACTTCAGCAATCTTCAGGTATCTCTGGGTCCAGATAGGACCATTTAGGTTCAAATTGAGAAAGAATTAGGGGAAGAAGTGCTAACTATGAATAAACAGTTCCAATTACAGGTGTGGCTGGTTGGTCATTATCTCAGTCTTTGTTTAGGAAGGGATTCACTCCAGTGAGGCTAGACAATCATTATTGTGTGGTTAGTGCCCAATGAAGGTTTTCTTGTTGATTTAGGAGGAATATTTTCCTGCTTGTAAAGATGTAATTGGTCCTGTCCTTCCTGAATTTCAACATGATGGCACAGTGACTTCAGAGAAAACAGCTAAGAACAACAAATAATGCAGATATAAAATGGAGACAGGAATGGTAATATTTTATCCTTTTAATTAATTCATGGGCCCAAGTAAACAGTCACTAATTTTCAGCAAGAGTATCAGTTATAGTTTCTCTATGATTACAGAAATATAAACTATAATAAAATGTAAACTACTTTTCAATAGGTGAGTCAATGTATAAAATACTGCTTTATGTGATAATGAAGTTATTAGTACATAAACAAGTCCTCTAGAGATTATTTAAAGCATACAGGAGGATGTGCATAGGTTCTATGCAGATATTGTGCTACTGCAGTGATTTGAATATAAGCAAATTTTGGTATGGAAGGTGTGTGTGTGTGTGTGTGTGTGTGTGTGTGTGTCCATAAACCAATCGCTTATGATCACCAAAGGGAAAAGGTATTCTCCTAAATGACTTGGGTGGTTTTCTGTTAGTCAGGGAATGAGGGCTTGCCAGCACCACTTTCTTAACCTTTCCCCTTTCCTCCCTCTCCTCTTTTTTCCATATTTTTACTCTAATCACCATATGGGTTAGAAAAATGTGATGAATTTTTGGAGCCATGATCAAACTGGCAAAAGAAGTAACTAATATAGGAAAAACAAAGATTTGTTAGAACACAGGTGCAAGAGAAACATAGCAGGAAGCTGGACAGCCAAAAGAGGCACAACAGAGCACAGACAGGAAGTAGGGTTTATTATCTTTGGTCAAGCTATTTCTGATTGGCTATTTTGTTTTGTGGAACCTATTAATTGGCTGTCACTTACTCCAGAGTTTCATTTTGAATGTGCTAGGCAATGGCTTGAGCCCTTGGATTTCCTATCTTTGTTCCATCTGACCCATTTCCTGACCTTGACTAGATTCCCTATTCTATATGGACCTTTGTATTTCTCTGGCTGTCATGTCACCTTCAATGGAGCCTTCTTCACATTGATAACTCTGTCCCTGCTGTCCCTCAAATATTCCTTCAGTAAGACAACTGCAACTGTAGGTTGCCTAGAACAATATTTTTCCCCCTTCCCTCCATTACCCAGTTGATTTTTTACTCACGGTTTGAACCTCAGATTAAATGCTCCTTACTTAGGGAATCATTTCTTGGTGCTCTGATTTAGACCATTCCAAAGCTCCTTTGTTATATGTTATTCTAGCATTGACACTTTTCCTTTGCATAGCCTGTAACAAATCCACCTAATACTATGATTATTTAAATTGGGGTTTTTTAACTCCACTAGGCTTGTAGGTTCTATAAGGGCAGCAACAAACAGCATCAGCTTTTGCTCCCTCTTATCTGACAGGAGTGATTGATAGTGTCTGGAGCACAATGAACATTCAGTAAATACATTTTGAATGTCTAAGTAGATGAATGAATAGGTTGAGTTATGCTATATTATACTTTGTCTCAGGGACAATATTATAGAAATTCCTGGTGTTCTTAGTGGCTTTCCTGACAGTGATACCAGTTAGCACGTTAATAAATATTCCAATTAGGAATTTGTAAAAAGACAAAGAAAATTATGATGAAAGTGATGTTGCAAGAGATTTCAAAATGGAGTCAGGAAGGCCCTGGGAAACAGGATTTATAACTGCTCTCCAGTTCTGGAAGGAGAATGTCACTTCCATCCTCTGATTTCAGGCATCTGGAACAGTTACATTGTGTGCTGAGGCCAAGATGCATATCAAGAGGTCTTAGATCTCAGAGACATTGCCATCCTGTTTACTCGCTGATTATTTTATTTTCTATTGGTCTTACAGTCTACCATCCACCTTTACATTTATCTGCCCATAGGAACTTTCACTTTTCTAGCCTTCCTCAGAACACTGACTGAGAGCTCCCTGAATCTGGGTCCTAAATTGTGTTTTCTAAGACCCCTCAAAAGTTCTTTTACTTTTTCAGTTTCTGCATTTGGATTGATCAACAGATTGCAAGTTGTTGATTCTATGCTATCAATAGCCTAATAGAAATAGTTTGGACTGCATATTGTCTTGGGGAAAGCTTGAAATGTACAGAAATCATAGATTTTTATGTAAAAATCTGAGTTTCTGGAGCCAAGTGTGATGGTACATGACTTAATCCCAACACTGAGGAGGCTGAAGCAGGAGAATCATGAGTTCAAGGCCAGATTAGTACATACAGTAAGACCTCTGTCTCAATAAACAAAGGAACAAATCAGATCAACCAACTAAGCAAGAACTAACTGGAACCAAACCCAAATGACTTCTGTGCTTTCCTAGCTACTTCAAGGCTCTGAGTTCAAATCCCAATATTGCTGGGGAAAATATTATAGCTTTTCATAGAAAATGAGGTCCTAGCAACTCTAGCAATGTTGGTGCTACATTTCCTTGTAAGAGGGAGTTAAAAAGGGGCTGTTGCATTTCATTGATGCTCTCCAGTTCACTAGGCATTGACATATATCTCCCTGAATTTGTTATGCGTAGCCTGAGCTTAATTTACTAGAATCTGAAACTTAGTTTTTACACCCTAAGCCCAAAGTCCAGGAGTCCCAAGGTAGTTCTGGCACTTGCCCTCCTATGGAAAATAAAGAGATAGTGTGAAGGACAGAGGAAATATTTTTATTACATCACAGCCAAAGAAAGATTTAGCCATCTTCAGAGGTACACAGACATTGGTCTTAGATTAAATAGGAAGATTTGGGAGCAGGGGTAAGAAAGGTATATATATATATATATATAATTGAAACAATTCCAAGTCACAGGTAAGGCCTGATTGACCATTAACTCAGTCTTTGACAATAGAAGAATTGCAGAGAATTTGTTATTGTTTGGTTTTGTCTCTTGCCACAAGAAAGGCATGGGTATTGCCTGTGTACAGAGAAGTTTGCCTTTTATAACAGATGTTTATCAGTGAATCTGGTCTTTCCTGCAGTGCAAGGTTGTTACAAAGTGACTACAGAAGGGAATGGCTCAGATCAAAGAATACAGATGTAAAGAATGTGTTTTTTTTTGGGGGGGTGGAGTTTGGCAGGTTGGCTGCTTAGCTTTTAGTTAATTGAATGACCCAGCAAAAGCATCTTTTAAGTTGCCTCTTATAAAACCACTGGACCTAGCTAATTGGATAGGATAAAATCCCTGAATTATTTTCATGAAAAACCACACCCTCAATTTCTTTTTTCTTAATTCTTAGCATGTAGAACTCTTTCATCTAACCCTTTTATTTTAGAGATGAAAGAGCTGTGGTCCAGAATAGGTAATGACTTGTCCAAGTTCACAAAGCTACTTCTTGTCTTTTGGCTTGAGCAATTACAAATATCAAAAAAAATGTTTAGAGGAATCTATTCCTTTATAAATTTACCCTTGACTTTTTAATTCCTTATTAGATTGAGAAGAATGAATTTAAATACAAGAATTCATCTTCCAAGTGTGAATTTAATTTTTATCTTTGTATTGTTTGGAAAATTTAGTATTGGCTATATAGTAGTGCCAATGTACATACAGTGCTGGAACATATAAATTAATATTTCTGGACTAATAGCTTCAGTTTATAAAAGCTATTTCTCTCTCTCTCTCTCTCTCTCTCTCTCTCTCTCTCTCTCTCTCTCTCTCTCTCTCTCTCTCTCTCTCTCTCTCTCTCTCTCTCTCCCCTGAATTATATCTCCAGTACAACTTCTGTCTACTTTTATTATGTAGCACTCCTAACTTTTACTACCTATAGTGACTTCTTTGAACTACTTCATCCTCATCTTGTTAGTCTAATCAGGAAGCTTGTACACAACAATTCTTTAGCCCAGTGGGCCCAAACCAATTGGATCTTACATGAATGCCAGAGTAATCTCAGACAACCTCTAACTTTAATCATAATCACATCTGCATACTGAATGACACATATTCCAAGTGTTATGATAGTTGACAATTGCTATGACAATGATGAGAAAGAACCATGAAAAGAGTGGAAAAAGGAAGCACAAATTCCCAGAAAATCTCTGAAATAAATTCTTAATATAAAATATAAACAATGTTCCCCTGTATTGACTGATTTCCTTACTCATTTTGTTTTCAGTATTTATTAACTCTCACCCAAATTATTCCACTGATTAGTGAGTTTAACTCCCATTTATCCTACTCTTTACTAAGAATAAAAGCTGCCTTAGTTGTTTTCCTGGTGCTTGATTTTGTTTTTTAATTGGTTCCACCATTTTGGGGCAGGGATAGAAATGACCAGTTTGAGGTCAAAAACTGGTAACAATTTCAGATAAGTTTTATCATTTATATTGGAAATCCAGAATCCATATCCCTTTGTGCCTTCCTATCTTCAGACCCTGAAACCGCTAATTTACATTCTGTCTCCATGGATTTGTCTTTTTTGGTCATTTCTTACACATGAAATTTACCAGAATCTACAGATTATATTGCTTGCTGCTCTATTGAAAACCCCAGAGACAAATTAGTGGAAAGAACTAGATTAGTTCAATGCTGCCCTGAGAAAAATATAAGATATTTTTCTATGATCTCTAATATTCATCTTCAGAGGCTCAAGAACATGAAGAGTTTTATGGGACATAAAGGAGTTATGGAGAGAGAATGAGCAGGAAACCCCAATACTGGGCAGCGTCTTTTTTCTGAACCCAGTCTCCTCCTGCTCTCCTAAAGTTAACAGGCCCTGGAACCTCCAGGAACCGTGACCAACATCTGCATTTTTTTTGTGCTGGTCCTGAGGCTTGAACTGAGGTTCTGAGTACTGTCCCTGAGACATTTTGCCATTTCAGCCACAGCTCTACTTCTGGATTTTTGGAGAGTTCATTGGAAGTAAGATTCTCATGGACTTTCTTTCCCAGGCTGATATTGAACCAAGATCCTCAAATCTCAGCCTCCTGAGCAGCTAGAATTATAGGCATGAATCACTAGCTATCAGCTAAGGTCTTCAGTTTGTCTTATAGACAAACTGATTATTTTCATAATCAATTCATATGAACTGTGGGGAGGAAGAGGCTTCACAGTGTCCTCTTTATAGAATTTAGGACACTCTGTCAGAAGGATGGATTGTTAAAACATTAGGGAAAGGATTAGAAGGGGAAGGCAAAAAGAACAGTTTCTGTCTTTTTTTTGTTACAGTGTCATACAATATGCGTTGCTATTCTATCTTCTTTCACTTAGCATGCCTTTCAGGTTCATTTATGTTGTAGCTTACATAGAGTACTTTGTTCCATTTTATAGGTGATACTATTCTATTTTGTTTATTTATTAACCCATGATGGATATTCTGGCTATTTTGACCTTCTGCCTAATTGTGAATCAGGTCATTATACATACATGCATGCTAAGATTTTGGAGGGGGAAGGTACTAGAGATTGAAACCAGAGCATGTCACTTAGCAAGTTTTACCACTTATTCTGTCCCCATCCCCCAAGTATTTTATTCCAGTTTTCAAGTTTCCATTTTCAGGAATTCATTTATTATTTTCGAGAGCCTGCTTATCTATTATGAGTAAAGTTTAAAAAGTTGTCAGGTCAGTAACTATTGAGCTGTGAATCTCTTGATCTGGCTTGAAATTGCAGTTATATTTCTAGGGAAGAAATAGTAACTCTTTTCAGTAAGAAGCCACTTGAAAATACCAACTGCTTTAAACAAATTATAAGGAAGTCAGAGAGATGTGGCTGCTAAAAGATATTAGATATTTATGTGATCTAATTTATGCTTTTATTTAGTAGGTTATCTATGAATGAACAGCTTTTTTCTGAGTCTCAGTATGTATCTGTGGAGATTTTCATTTTCATTCAATAAATATGAGTTGAATATTTGCAATCCTGAACTATATATGTGTGTTGCTTAGAGTTCAGTAAGGAAGGATAGATATTAAGAAAATAAACACAAGCAATTGCTCTGACGGCAGTGTGCAAGAACTTATAGTACATGAGTTATTCTGGTGTGTATGGCTAGGCTTTGCTGAGAAAATGACTTTTGCCATGTAAGAATTAACTAGGTAGGTTAATAATTATTGAGTATCTGGTATGCATTGTTTACTGCCCCAAATATTTTGATATGTGAGGATTAATAAGTAGCCTCTGTCTTGGTGTTCAGATCTCTTGATTCCAATTGCAGAACCCCTTGCTCACTCATTCATGATAAACCTCTTTATCATAATAAATGACACAAAGTGGTTCCTGGAACCATTCATCTTACTCAGAGTTTTCAAGAGAATTCTGGGGCCAGGAGTGTGGCCTAGCATGCACAAAGCCCTGAGTTCAATTGCTTGGTATCACATACACAGAAAAGGTCGGAAATGGTTATGTGGCTCAAGTGGTAGAGTGCTAACTTTGAGAAAGCTCAAGGGCAGGGCCCAGGACTTGAGTTCAAGCCCCAGGACTGGCAAAAAGGGGATTTCTCAGAGGTTCCATGTAGGAAAAGTTTTAAATTTCAATTATGATTCAACTATGACTGTTTTATTCATAAGCAATGAATCCAATGTGAAATAGTGAAATCAATTTGATCTTTCCAAATTTTCACTGGGAAATGATCCATATGGCACCTTTTATAATTAACTCCTGAACTATACAATTCACTCCTCAAAATGAAGCCAAATATGATGCTTGAAGTGTCAGGATACATTGTAATTTGCATAGTGCACACGTCAATAATATGTGAGCTGGAACTTTAGAAATATCCTGACCAATGAGAACACTTTAACTTTGTAGTGCCAAAGCGCTGCTGAGTAGAGTGATAGCCAAAAAGAAACAGCCAGGATGATGAGAAACGATAGTTTGTTTGGCCTGCATCAGTAAGAAATTTGGATGATATTAATCTGCATTATTTAAGTAGACCTGGGGTAAAACATACTATTCTCGTGAAATGATGCTTTGTTCGAAGATAATATTCTAAATGATTCCGACCTGTCAATATCTCTTAGAATTCTAGATCTTGCCCTTGCAACTTATATCTATCTTCAGATGATTTGTATTAAAAGTGAAAGAGTATTACTATTTGCAGGCCAAAAAGTACTATTTTTGGATATAGAGATGTAGTTTCATTTTTAGGGATGCATTTTAGATTTCAGAAGAATGTCTTCTATAGAGTTCACTCGATATAGTGCCAGATCATTTGACATGGGGGAAAATATCTTGATTCAGAAAAATAAAGAAATTTAAATAATTATATGATTTATAGAAAATATACAGTGAGATTTCTTTGATAGGTGCTTTATCCCATTTTAAAATGTGATTGGATTAGTAGTGATTTGTCTTACAGCTTTTTGGGATCTTTTTTCTGAGAAGAAGATTATTGGAATAAATTATCATTTACATGCTCCAATTGTAAAATAAAATTGTAATTCTAGAAAATGGTTTTCTGACTGCTAGAGAGCTACAAAAGCAGTGGATATTATATGTGGAAGTCTTGGAAGGCCTCTGCAAAGAGCAAGGAAGAAGGAGCAGGGAAAGAGGAGTTAAAATAAGAAAAGAAGAAAATGTGAGGGATAGGTGTGACTGTGAACCAGATGACATTGTCCTAGTATCATTCTTCAGTATTTCTGGAGGGTTTTGACCCTACTGGCTATAACTCGAGATGGTAGGAAAAGACTTTTTCTGAGAACTCTTAACTGCAGATCATTCTTTCGTGCTTAATGCTTTTAGAAGGATTGGTTTAGCCACAACATACTTGGAGATACCTGGAGGATTTTTTTTCAATATAAGTTGATTCGCCTTGATGGTAGAAATACATACATGGTATTATAGTTCAAATATGAAATGTCTCTCATCTTCAACTGATGGTGCTATTTTGGGAGAAGCTGAACACTTTAAGATGTGGGGCTTACCTAGAGAAAGTAGGACATTGGAGGACATGTCCATGGGGGTTTGTGTCCTGAATCATTTCCAGTACTCTCTGCTTTCTGGACACCATGAAATTAAGCTTTCTTACCCCACTTACCATTGCCATCATGTTCTGTTCATGCACATGGAGCCAAGCCATCATGGAATAAAACTTTGGGAGCTGAGCCAAAGTAAATCTTTCCTCTCTAATTTGTTTGGTTAGGTATTTCATCACAGCCATAAAAATTCCGAGTAAAACACAGGGGAGTCAGGAAAGAATACGTGTCTTGCTCAAAAGTACTTTCAAGATTCAAACTTTGTAGAGAGTAAGCAGATGAACAGTATCAAACAAGCAAACAGAACCTAAAACATTCTATGTGAACAGAAACTGGAGGAAATAGGAGAAGTCATATAGTGATGTTATTTGAAGTTTTTCTTGCTAGAGAATTAATAGTAACAGTTTGTTGTGTATATATACTGGATTGCAGGTAAGAGGCATCATGATGAAATCCTGAGCTTATAGTCAGTCTTTGGGATCCACTTTAGCTCTGTTAGCAACTAATCATTGAATTTGGGATTAGTTTAACTCTTCCCTGCTTTGTTTTCTTTATATTGAGAATTGAAACCGATAAGTTTCTGTGTTTAACAATACTAGGGCCAGGCATACTTTCTTGTCCCTGTTTTAAAAAAAAAGTAATTGAGAACAAGTTATGTTGACTTAAACTACGTTGACTGAGAACAAAATAAACCTAGATGAGAACCAAGAGACTTACATTTAGTTGGGGATAATTAGTATCACAATCTGAAAAAATTAAGCAGCTTGGAAAATGTGCTCAGAGGTCTTACAAAATGGCAAATGTATTTATAGTTTTAAATCAAAAGAGGGATGGTAACTGCGTCACTTGTTACTCATGAATTTTGATCAATGCTGGCAAAAGTTAAGCTGTTTTCTAAGAAAGAGTTGGGTGTAGTCTCAATCTCTAGGTAGATTGGGATAAGAGGTCTGTGGCACTAGTCAGTAAAGATCAACAAACAATGATTCAAGGAACTGGTTTGGCACAGTTCAAAGGTCAGCTTTGATCTCAGTGAGGCTAGGTAATGGTGAGTCCAGTTCAAAGGCCAGCTGCAGACATGTCTGAGGCCTGACTTAACCCTATCCCTGGACTCCATTTTAAAAGATGTGAACCAATGCTACTCTCTTTTGATTTTTTTTCCTGACAGCTACTTGCACCAGAAAATAATATTGCCTAGAAGATACTATATTTACTCATATAATATTGTTCAAAACCTTCATATTTTTGTGCCCAAGTCAAAGTTACTGTGCTATAAACTAAGCCCATTCCCAGTTTTCCACTTTGCGAAGCTTACTTTATAATCACCCACCCAGCTTAGGATCAAGATTCTCTCCAATTTACCCCTTCTGAGATGCTACTAAAGCTCAATCTGATGTTCTTTCTTACTGTTATGGGCCTGATTAACTGCTTTGCTTATTTACAGGTTTTTTTTGTAGACTTGACAATATATAAAATAGGATAGTGGGATCTTACTTTTTGGAAGTGCCTTTTATCTCTTTTTTAGATTTATAGTGTTGATATTTTCTTCTTGGATCTCATTCAGCTATGGGTTAAGCTAATTTTATAAACTTTTTTCATTCTTTATTATTATTCTTTATTCTCTTTGACTTAGAAGTAAAATGTAATCTGGTAAGTCACAGGCAAGTTTTACCTGTAATTAAGGCTCTTGAAGCTAAGCTCTGATCGCTCATGCCTTTAATAGTAGTGACTCAAGAGGCTGAGATGTGAGAATTATGGTGGAAGTCAGCCCAGGAAGGAAAGACTATGAAACTCTTATCTCCAATTAACCATCAAAACATTTGAAAGTAGAGCTGTGGCTCAAGTGGTAGAGTACTAGCCTTGAGCAAAAAGCTCAGGGACAGTGCCTAGGCCCTGAGTTCAAACCCCAGGGCCAGTATACGCATAAAAAAAACTATAAAGGCTGAGGTGTAGGTGTGCACATATCTGTAATCCTAGTACTCAGGGCACTGAAGCAGGAGGAACATGAGTTAGAGGCTATATAGCAAAGCCCTATTTCAAAACAAATGAACAAGTTGAAAGGTGAATGCTGTGATGGTTATACAACAATGTGAATGCATTTAGTGCCACAGAACATTATATATAAATATTATAAGATGATACATTTTGTATTATGCACTTATTTTTTTACCGCAATTATACTGTCCTTCTTCAGGTGTTAACTATATGTAGTCTGGGAGGTGAAGATCCCAGATTTTTGGTATTTTGAACAAAGAATTGAATGAACACACACACACACACACACACACACACACACACACACACACACATGCACATAGTAAAGTGGCAAATCACAGAGTTTAACAGAGAAAGCTAAACTAATGTCATTAAAGGAAACATCAGGTTTCAGCTGGATAATAAGCACGTGGTTAAAATTTTATTTTCTAGGGTTTAGAGCATGTGGGAAGTGTTTGTAGGAAAAATAGAGGGTTGACCTTAGGGAAATGAGGGATAATGACTTGTCAGATTTTTGGAATCTGGTCATGTACAGAGTTACCATCCCAAAATTTTAAGTATATGTATGGGAGGTAACCTATGTGTATGTAAGGGGTTGTTTCAGAAAGGTGAAGCTAAGAACACATATGTTTTCACTGCACAGGTACCTCAGTTTGTCAGAACTGGCCTGGAATTTTTCTACACCTAGGGAGAAGTCCTAATTGCAAATTGACCATTGATTATCCACTAAGGAAGTGTGGCCTTGGGAGGAAATAGAACTCATGAGTGTCTCTTAAGGCCTGTGTAGAAGTCAGTTCCAACATTTTTTCCTCTAATAGCTAACCTGCCTAATGGAAAGAAGAAAAACTATCATTTAAAATAATCCTTTTATAGGTAAAAGGGGCTTAGAATTATATTTATTATCTTTAAGTAGTTATACAAAGGGGTTAATTTATGAGTGCAATACATTTTGAGTAATGTCACCCCTTTCATCATTCTTCCCCATCTCTCCCAACCCCACCCAAATCCCCAGTTTTCCATTTTCATGTGCACACACACACACACACACACACACACACACACATGCACATGCACACAGACAAATAAAATATTATGATTACATTCTGTTTTCCTCTCTTCATTCATCTACCCCATTTCCCTGACCTCCCTCCCTCAAGTTCCAGCTTCCTGGCATTCATTTTGTTCCATTGTAAGTCATTTGTTCAAAGGAGTTATAGCAGTGGAATTTCCCCTACACACATCATACTTGCATTAATAAATTTATAAATTAGATCTAACTTTTGCATATGAGACAAAATATGTGCTCAAAAAGGGAATTTCTTTCCATCCCTCACAGTTTCAGTGATTTTTAACTTTTAAAACAAAATGACAATAGGAAGTAATTCTGCTAATGCAGGAGAAAAGTCATGTAAATTTATTATTATGTAAGCACACAAACATCACATAAAATATTAAACTCCAAGAAGGGCCAGATAGTTAAAAGTAAGGTCTGTAGGCATGTAGGGAAATAGTAAATGATTTTTAGTGGAGATGAATGGGTACAAAAAAACACAAATAACTTAAGACAAACTTTTCTTGAGCTCTGGGTAGGGTACCAATACCTTCTTCCTGTGAATTAATCTTCTGAGCATTCTGGCCTTTAGGTAGATATGTGTGCTTCATGTTGGGAGAGAATGGGAGGTGAGAGATGAAGATGTTTGAGGAAAAGGTCAGAGAAATCTTGGTTTTCCTTTAGTTTCAAATACCTGTCTTGCTAAATTGTCATTCTCTGGGATACCATTTCTTGGGCTCCGACATTATCATGACTTTTTAACAATTCATCTTTTTAGAAATTGTAAAGTCATATATCTGTGGCTAGTGCTTGCATTCCTGGCTACTCAGGACTCTGAGATCTGAGAATCTCAGCTCAAAACCAGCCTGGGCAGGAAAGTCTGGGAGACTCTTATCTCCAGTTAATCATAGAAAAAATCCAGAAGTGATGTGTAGCTCAAGTGGTAGAGTGCTAGCCTTGAGCAAACGGAGTGTAGGGACAGTGCCCACACTCAGAGTTCAAGGCCCAGTACTGGCAAAAACATTGTAAAAGGAAATTTGCTTATGGACTTTTGTTTTAGATTGCTGAGAAGAGAGTGCCAAGCAGATTTCCAGGTAAATTTGCCCATAACTCCTTTAAGTTTCTCTGGCCACTGCTATTTTACTCAAAGTATGGCTCTGAAATCAAAAGGCTTCAGAAACAACCTCAGAACTCAGATTTTTTAGGCCAACATCTAGACAACTCAAATTTGCCAATTTTTTTCCTCAAAGAACAGAGAAGGGATGCAATAGTTATATTGTCAATTTGACTGGATTGCGAGATGGTTGGGAGATTATCAGAACACACTTCTAGGTGTGTCTATCAGGGTGTTCCCAAAGAGGGTTGACATGTGGGACGGCAACTGAGAGGGAATGACACACCCATTGTGAATGGTAATAGATATCAGCTTGCCGTGAGTGATGGAAAAATGCATAGGGAACCAAAAATAGAGGGTGCGATCACAAGATCTATAAGAAACTATATTGTAGTTTAAACTTCAGGACTCCAAGGTGACCTTGATACGGGAGACTAGAACCAGAGATATTGCTTGTTTTTCTTCCTTCCTTCCTTCCTTCCTTCCTTCCTTCCTTCCTTCTTTCCTTCCTTCCTTCCTTCCTTCTTTCCTTTTTTCAAATTTTTTCCAGTCCTAGGACTTGAACTCAGGGACTGGACCTATCCCTGGGATTTGTGCTCAAGACTAGTGCTCTACCACTTGAGCCACAGCTCTATATTTAGCTTTTGTGGTGCTTAATTATAGATGAGAATCATATGGACATTCCTTCCCAAGCTGGCTTCAAACCATGATCCTCAGATCTCAGCCTTAGCTAAGATTATAGACATGAGACACTGTTACCCAGAACTGATAGGAAATTTTTAGACATTCTCAAAAGTACTCAAACCCCAAGACTAATGGTGTAGAAACAACCTAATTTTGAATACACTATTGAAAGTGTATTTTATTGCCATGAATTAACAAAAAGCAGGAGAAAATCTTGGCATCCCTTTGTCCATTTTGTATTTATCTTTGCTCTAAATCATTTTTCCATAGTCACTTTGGGGTCACCTTTGGTCCTAGGAAAGATTGGACTGATCAATGACTTTGTGACAAGGGACTAAAACTACCTGTTAAGCAACATTCTTGCAGGACATCACTCCCAGATAGGATAATTACCAATAATGAACAGGATGCATCCTTGGAGCTAGATAAATCCTCTCATGGAAATCAGAGTGCTCCCCTCAAGTGATGACATCGATAACAACTTCTGAACCAAGGCAAACTAGAACTAAGACAATGACCAACTAGGCAACACCTATAATTAGAACTCTTAAACTTGGTGCATTGACTCTAATTTTTCCTTTGTTTAAACCTAATGCTTGAGTATGTACCCTGAAGATTACTGAAGATGAGCCAAAGTGCCATCTTCTCATAGTATATGCCATATAGTCTCCTTTCTCTACCAAGCTTCTTTCTGAATAACTTTCCTATCACTTTCACTATGATTACTATGATCACTTTCACTATGAGATATCCTGCTGCATGCAAGGACTCAGGGTGATTCCTTGCACTGACTTTGCAGTAACAGGTAGCACCATCCAATAGGCTAGGGACATGTATAGAATAAAAGAAGAGAAATCCAACCTGTGAGTGCAAACTTCATTGTTCCTCAATAACCCATACTAGTCTTTCCTTCAGACTTTCAAAGTAGACATACCAACAACTCTCCAAGTAGTTTCCAGAATGTTAGCTTTGCACTGAGGCTCCATCATGGTCTCATGACTCTGAAGTTTCTAGGTTCTGTGTGTGTGCATGCGCACTTGTGCACATGTACACACACACACACACACACACACACACACACACACACACACACACACACACACACGAGAGCGTATGTGCGCGCGCTGCTCCTGGGGTTGAACTGAGTGCCTAAGCACTATTCCCTCAGCAGCTTTTGTGCTCAAGTCACTCTACCACTTAAATCACAGTTCGACTTCCTTTTTTGTGGAGGGAGGATGGTTAATTGGAGATAGGAGTCACAGATTTTCTTGGCTGGGCTTTGAGTCATTATTCTCAGATGTCAGCCTCCTGAATAGCTAGGATTACAGGCATAACCCACCAGAACCTGGTCTTGAGAAGGAACTTTTGAGTGCCTGCTCTGTTCTGTCCATCTCTGAGGCATTTCATGTGCCAACTATGTGTTGGAGGTACAAATAGTTCCCATATTCATAATGAGCAAAATGACCACTTTGTCCTAGGTCCTAGATCAAACAGTAACAACAACAATGTCATTTCATTATCCAAAACACCCTTCTTCCCAGTCTTTATAGGGAATGGGGAGAGCTCGGGCTTCTCCTTCATTGATCATTTCAGAATACTGTGGGATTTACACAAATATTTCTGTATTGGATGGTAACTGATAGATCCTCAAAAGATGGTTTTTTTTTGGTTTTTTGGCGGCATGATATTTGATGGAGAGAAGGAATGGCTCTACCAATTACCTCTTTAGCTCTATTTCTCAACATTCAAATCTCATTACCTAGGGCCTATTAATTAACTCTTCTGCATTTTGCTCTCTGAAGCAAAATGATGCTGGGGATTATGGCACAGAAGGGATGGAGATGCCAGAGGTAAAGAAGGTAGAGGGCCATATCTGCAGTTCCTTTTCTTTTTGTTCCCTCCCAAGCTCTACTGGGATTTTCTTTCAAACATATACAGTGACTTGTCACTTCCCAAATTTGCTGAGTCAGTTCAGTGGAAATAGCTTGAATATATATATATATATATATATGATTTTAATTTCAGTTTCTGACACTTAACCCACATAGTTTAGAATATTAGTGCTTATAGCCAAAGGCTAGAATATTGAACCAAAATCAGTTTAGATGCTTTGCTTCAAATAAATTGTGAAATAAAAACAAACCAGTCTTACTTCTGGCTTTCAAGCATATTAATTCACTGTTCACTTACCATAGTCTAAATACTCTTTTGGTGGGAAGTCTGTTTTTCTTTCTTCATGCTTAGAGGAATGAATGAATGAAGTAAGTATAAAGAAAGAAGAGGTAACCATGCTGGAAGTGCCAATAGAGATCTGCGAGATGAGAGTATTTCTGAGCCTTAGACACTGACATTTGTCTGAGCAATTTTGATTTTGTATTGATGAGTGGCTATCAACTGCTGAGACTGGGAAATTTGTTTCAAGTAACATCCTCCAAGGGAGAGAAAGTTGTCATAGTGGGAGGACCAACGGAGGAAGGGGACTGCTATCTGGAAAGTTCTCTAAATTGCCATGCCTCTGAGGAAAAGGGCAAAAGGAGCCCCTGGGCTCAGGCTCTTTGTCTTTATGCATCCATGTGTGTCCAGGGAGCTCTGCACTTGGCATAACCAATAACCTACTGGCTCTCTAATGTGAGCACACATGAGATTTACTTGCTGTCATCTCTGGCAGGGCACCACCCTGTCTGCAGGCACCACCCTGTCTGCAACAAGAGCAGGCCAGAAATGGCAGCGTTAGATTGCCCACAACTTTTTCCTCCCTAAGAGCTGTAAACTGTGTCTGAAGTGAGTTAGTGGACACCTAGTCCCTTTGAAGGGAAAAAAAAACGATGATACATTTTGCTATTGCAAAGTCTCCTAGCAGCCTTGTGCTCCTTCCATGGCCCCTGTAGCTTCTTCCTCCTGTGGTGCTTTTTTTTTAGGGGGGGGGTCACTGGGCTTGAACTCTGGGCCTAGGCACTGTCTTCAGCTCAAGGCTACCCCCTACCCCTGAGCCACAGCCCCACTTCTCCTTTTCTAGCTATTAATTGGAGATAAGAGTCTCTAATACCCAGTAGGCTTTGAACTGTGATTCAAAGATCTCAGACTCTTGAGTAGTTAGGATTACAGGGGTGAGCCACCATCCTAGGCTTCTGCTGGTGCCTTTTGTGATCAACTCCCAAACAAACCACTGGCACTTGAATCCTCACGTCAGGCCTACTTCTGATGGAGTCTAGGGAGAGACAGACCTTTTGCAGCTCAAATGTCTTTCTTTTTTTCATATGTTTTATTGTAATTAATAGAAGGGTTGCATTATATTCACCAGATAGAAGGTGCATTACTTCACAAATATTGATACCCTTTCTCATGTCTTGGTCCCCATTTCCCTCCCCCCACCCCTGCCCATCATCTTGATTTCCCCCTTTCTCTATCTGATTTCAAATAACCAAATAAGCATATATCAGATAACAAGGTAAAATACTGTAACAATATGGGATAGCCAAGGGAGAGCTAAAGAGATGAAAGATAACATACTACCTTAAGGAAAACAATCACTCATTATATGGCTTTTGTTTCTATATCCTGGAGGTCCTTCCATTTAGAGTCATCCTATATGGCCTTATATATCTAGGTTTTGCTCTATTGTAAATCTCTGCTAGGAGATCAAATGTCTTTCTGAGGCAGGATAGCCTAAAAAAATGGGACATAGTAAATGGCTGCCAGCGATTCAAACACCCCAACTTAAAGCTTGTCCATCTACTTTCCTTAAGATTAAGGGAACAAAAGTCATTTTAGGGAAAATGAAGCAGGATAACTTAAGGAAACAGGTCTGTGAAGGCAACTAAAAATATGGTATTTAGAAACATAGGAGTGCTATCTTTGCTTCAAAGAGAGACAACAGAATGCATTTCTTCCTGAAGGATGCATATCTTAGCTAACTTAACAGCTAACTGACAGAATGTATGCCTTCCTAAGAAAACTCAAGCTACCTGCCCCAAATACAGATAACAGTGTGCCTCCTTGTCTCAGGCTTCTATTTTATGGCAGGATGCATTCTTACCTGAAAATTCAAAGTAATATCAGGTATAATTAGAGCAAAGACAAAGCACTTATCTTTGCATAACATTGAAGCCAGACCCCCCTACCATTACCCTGTAAATACCACAACAGCTGTGTGCTTCTCTATCTCCCTATGAGAGCAACCACACACTGTAAGAGTGTGCCCCTGCACTTCTGTTTGTCTGCTTTTTGTCTGCTTGTCTGATTGCCTGTTTGTTTATTTACTCAGTAAAGCTCTGCCAAGTTTTCTTACCATGGTGACTTGTCCAGAAATGCTTATTTTGCCATCGAAGTCAAGGTCCCAAAGTGAAGAGTTCCTACATATCCAGTGACATTTCCTCTCAAGTGATACAACAGTCACAGATACTATTCCATTTACTAGGCACAGCATGGTAAGAGCTTCTTCATGGTTTAGAAGGGTTTTAAAATGTTTAATTGTAATTATAAAAGTGATGTACACAGGGTTTACTGTTTCTTAAGTCAGGTCAGAAGTACATTTCTTTATGGATCATGTTGCCCCTTCCTCTGTTCTCACCATTTTTCCCTCCTGTCCCTACCAGCAAGTGGTATAGTTCATTTTCAACATGGTTCTAACTGAATACCACTGCTGAATTTGTTCACCCTATGTTCCTCCATTTTGTGTCCTCCTCCTCCTCACCTTGGAAGGGACCTCAATACTTCAATGGTGCCTGAGCAGTTGTTGGTCTCAGAACAGCCTCCCTGCAGTCACCTCTCCTTATGCTCTGGCATGGTTGTTTTCTGTCTGAGCTTGGCCCGGTGAAGGGTAGAGCTGCCTGCCATAATCAGAAATTCTTGATTTCAAATTCAACATGGGCTGCTTTAGGGAGAGATGTGAAAATAGCAACTCAGTCTCTCCTTTTAGTAGTATAGTGTAGAAGGTAGAATGAGGCAGATTTTTAAAATACTTTCCACCCATGGTAGACAGGAACAGGAGCAACAAGATTTCTACAATTTAAGGGTTGACCACCAAGTATTTTGTTAAGTACCTGAGCCATTTACTTGAGGCAAATAAGAATGAATGGCAACAAATTTGCTTTCATCAAAGGGCACTGGGATGGCTAAAGCAACTACTGACACCATAAAGATTCATCCTCAGAAGATCTGAATGTAATTGTTGGTAATGACCATGTGGAAGAAGTACCATTGGAAAAATATACTTATGGAGTGTTCTGTTCAGAAGGAGTGACTTTATTTCAGATGAGTAGATCAAAAAAGTTGCATTATTTTTAATTATTGTTATTCATAACAATACTTTGAATTTCTATAGTACCTTTCTTCTGAGGAGCTGAAGGCATTTCATATATATTATCTCATTTATCTTTTATAACTTCCCAGAGGGAATATGTATTATTAACTTCCTATTGTCATGGGACTGCATTTTCACAAATTCACTTTCCTGAGAATGAATGGAACTGGATCATTAGAGAAGCAGATGTTAGGCAGAAGTCACCTACAACTTGCCACTGAATGTGAGTTAATTATAACAGTCCACTATTCTGACTTTTCTTTGGAAAACTATTTCTGCCTCAGTTTGTAGGCTAATGAGGGAGTGTAGTTAATCAGCTTAGTTGATGTGAAATCAACCCATGACTGTAAAATGGGGAAAAATAAGAGCAAAACCTCATGCATAGTTAATTATACATACAGAGTTTGCTATTTACAGTTAAATATTGATATAGTATTTTCAGTAGCAAAAAGGTTATATAATGATTTTTTGCCATCTACTTTTAAATGGGGGAAAACTTCACTTAACACAAACTGCTTGTTTTTGTTCTTAGCGGAAAGATAAATTTCTTTGTCAAGTTGAAGAACAATCTGTCCAATCACTATTGAATAATAGTGTTGAAGTCCTATTTCTACCGTGCCCAAGAGGAAAATTTAGATATGGTTCTTCTCATTAACTAGAAACAGTACAAAGTTCATCCACAACTTCTTCATAAATTATTCCCTAGTAGTGTTTTCCAGAAATAGTAGATTTTTTTTTGCTAAGTCATATCTGAGGAGTGCCAGAAAGTCTATGAGAAGCTGTGCAGAACTCTGGGAGTCATTACCACCTCTGGGTGCCAATAATGGAGTGCCTGTGTTGGCTGAGGAGAAGAATCACTCCTTCCTTTCTCAAGAAGTAATCTGCATACCTTTCTGTCTTCAGTCTTCAGGATATTGGTTAAATATACAATAAGAGTCCCCTGTTCAAACATTCCAACAGATCTGGGCCAAGGGAAGCCATTTAATGCTAAAATATTGTCATACTATGTATTTTGAATTTAAAGCCACCATTTTTAACAATTTCATTGTATTTCCACTTGCCAGAAAGTTCCATGGAATTATATTGGAAAGGCATCAAAATAGCAGGAAGAGCCTGTTTGTGAAATACAGCAGAGGAAGCTCTGCTTTGCTGGGAAGAAAACCTCACAACTTTCGCCTGTTTGAACAGGGTTAGGTCCTTCTATTGATGTCAGCTCAACCAGTTTCTTCCATTTCTCATTAATGGAGGTGGCCCTGATTCAAATCTCATGCCAGGGCTTGTCATGTACTTGGTACACACTTCTCAATGGCCACAATAGGCCTCTTGCTAGATTTTAAAGACATCATCTTTTCTTTCCAGTCATTTCACAGTCAGCTATAAGAATGATTAAGAGAATCTGGCTTATTTTAGTTCGTTTGATTCAACAGAGCTGTCTCCTGTTTACAAATTCATTTCTGTAATCGAATCCATCTGGCCATCACTTGTAGCCTCTGAACTCCCAATGGCTACCCAAACTGTAAATAAAGGGGCTCTGGATACCTAAACAAACCCTTTCTGCTGTCAGGAAACATGTGCTTTATACAAACTATGAAAATGAAGCATAAGGAAAAATAGGCAAGGTAAAAACTAAGTGTAGTTATATCACTGTTTAGAACATAGGAAATATGTTATAAGTCTGTAGTGACTGCATTAAACATTAAGAAATATTGTCTATCACGTGGGCAAGGCCTTTCATTAATCCCCTAGTACCAGGAATGAGTGTTATGGTATGTCCAGAAGAATCAGAATGACTAGTAACAATCTGTAGGCTGGTACCTTTTGCCAATTAGATTTACATGCAATAAGGTATTTTTTACACATTACTTTACTTTTCACAGCATACTTGGCAAACCCAAGAACTGCCTGGATCTCCACTGTGTACAAGGAATCGTACCCACTCTACTGGAATCATGGACAAAATATCAGACTCAGGTGCTGTAGACCTAACAGAGATAGCATTTAATGGAATAAGTAAACAAGGAAAACCACACTATGCCAGTTTGTTGTTTTTATGTTTTGTGTGTGTGTGTGTGTGTGTGTGTGTGTGTGTGTGTGTGTGTGTGGTACTAAGAATGGAACCCAGAGCCTTGCACATGCTAGGCAAGTGCTCCCCTGAGCTACATCCCTGGTCAAATATTTTGGAATAATAGAAAAAAGTAGGGACAGCAGAAACTATTTTGAAATTAGAAACATTTTAGTATTTATGAGCCAAAAATCATATTGGAGGTAAATACACAGTGCTATACAAGTGCTGAGAGGGGGACCTTGGCTTAACCTACAAGTTCAAGGAAGGTTTTCTGCGGGAGAGGACAAATTGAAGGATTCAATGGTATCATTTGCGTCCATAAGAGTTTTGCAGACTTCTGCCCATGCTGGCTTCAATTGCAATCCTCGGATCTCAACCTCCTGAGAAGCTAGGATTGCAGGCATGAGTCGTTGGTACCCTGCTCATTTTTTTCTTACAAAGTCATCAGTATTCAATCATGGGAGGCAGGGTGCTCTATCTTGATGACCTCATCCCGTCCTAGGGATATGTAATCTGTTATAAGGAAGGCAGAGTTGAATAATTGGAAACAATCATGTCCTAGAGGTGCCACCTTTAAACACCATAGCTGAATTAAGTTTCCACCTTTTTAATAGCTCACAATGGGGATTAAACTGCTTGAATTTTAGAGAAGACAAACCATAGGCAAATCATAGCACCTGGGATTTTTTTTTTGTCTGTCGGGGGTCTTGGACTCTGGGCCTGGGCGCTGTCCCCGAGCTCTTCAGCTTCAGGCTACCACCTTACACTTGAGCCTTAGCACTACTTCGGGTTTTCTAGAGGGTAAGTGGAGATAAAAGCCTCAAGAGGGCCCCAAGTTTGGCCTAGTGGTAGAGAACTTGCCTAGCATGCAAGAAGCCCCAGGTTCAATTCCTCGGCACTACATATATAGAAAAAAGTCGGAAGTGGTGCTGTGGCTCAAGGGTAGAGCGCTAGCATTGAGAAAAGACCAAGGACATTGCTCAGGCCCCTAGTTCAAGCCCTCAACTGGCAAAAAATAAATAAATAAACTCAGAATTACTATTAAAAACGTTCCAAGGACTTTAGTGCCCAGTCGATCTTTAGATCTCAGCCTCCTGAGTAGCAGGATTAGAGGCATGAACCACCTCGCGCAGCGGGATTTCAGGTTTACTAGAGGGTAGGAGTCAAAATACTTATGGAAGACTTTATATTAATTCATTTATTTAGTCATTTTCTGAACCAATACTTGGGGAGCACCTGCAACTTGCAGGCAGTGTTTGAGGTGTTTGTGTTATAGCAGTGAACAAGAAAGACTTGTTTGGGACTCTCAAGGAACTTACATTTTGGTGGAGAAGGGCTTACAGAACTCATGGAATAAGTAGGTCTTTAGTGACCACAATAGGTACAGGGAGTTACTCTGAATATTTAGCAGTGACATTTGTGGTTTAGAAAGACCATTGTGGTCTGTATATACCTGGGTATTTTTCCAGATCCTCTGTGACTACGATATGAGAGTAGCTAAAGCAATGTTACCAGGGACATTTTTGATGATTGGTGTGGAACCCGGTCACCACCGGGTTGCTCTGCCTTAGAAAAAGAGCTAATTGAGAGACCCCAGATTCATACTAGTGAGGAATAAAGAACCTGTAAGTCAGGGGTTAAAACTAAAGAGTCCAGAAGGACCTGAAGGCTGTCTGAGATGATTCAAGGAAAGAAAACATTCTGTGGTATTTAGCCTTCTAGCTGTACTAAGATAACAAAGATCAGGACCCCCCCCCCACCGAGGAAAATGTTTATGTTACACAAATATCACAAGGCTAACTGTCATTTTGCTTCTGTATCTGCTTGCTTGCTTGCCTTACCAGTTCACCAGTGACACTATTGCTTCCAATTAGAAATCGCCACGGTATGGGCCACTGAAGGCAAGTCTACCAAGAGTTATGATGTCTAACGTTTATGATGAAGAACAAATGGAATTAAAGGTCACTAAATAATCACTAATGAAATGATTGCGCAAGGTCTTGTATGGCCCACTTTTGTGATCCTTGCTTATAAAACCCTACCCCATTCTAAGCACAGAGCTGTTTTTCACTATCAAGATGGGGATTTGCTGTCCCAGTAGTGAGAAGCAGATACCATATGGCTTAATAAAGTTCCTAGCTTTTCCTAACTGAGGGTCTTGGATTCTCATTTGAAGTCTGGACATAATAATTGGCTTAAATGAAAACAAGGATTATTTGGATTTTTTTAAAAAAGGAATTAATTAATATGGAAACACTGATGTGTAAAACTCTGTTGTTCTAGCTTAAGAATTATGCATGAAAAGAATGACCACAATGTCTTGGAACTTTCAATTGTTCCCTTAACCAAAGGGAAAAGGATTAAATGTTTCACAGATGACCTTTTAGACTTTCTTAAGGCTTTGTTCCTTCAGGATTTATGAAGTGAAAATAAGGACAGTATAAATTGTATATTTAAGACTGTGAAGAAAGATGTGATCAAAGTTTCACAGGCTTAATTAGGGTTTCTCTTTTATGTTACAAAAAAAAATCCCTGCTTATAGAGAACTTATCATAGAGTGGCTGGTTTGGGGAGACCCTGGACATACCTACTTTCTTCCTTTTGGGTCTTTCCTCAAGCATATTGTTTTTATTTGTCTTGTAGAATTAAGTTCTTTTTATTATTTTTTTGGGTGGGGAAATAAATGATCTTTGCTAAATGGGCTTCATGTTTACTCATTGTATTCCATTGTTCTAAATGACTTCCCTTCCTTATAGAAGAATTATATATCATCACCTGTTGCCAGGGAAACTTACCATGACCCCCTGGGAAAGACTACATTTTCCCAGCCTCTTGTCAATCTAAACAATATGATTTGCTTTGGTCAATGAGTAGAGACCTTAAGTTCATTTGTCTGCTTTCTTACTCTTTGTCCCATACATTGGTTCCATCTTAGGTTCTAAAATGACACCAGATGTAAGCCTTCTATCAGTTCCAATAAAAAATAAAATATAAAAAAATAAAATGACACCATAGAGCTGGACCCATGGAAGATATGGTCCTGAGTGAGAAATACCTTTTAGTGTTGTAAGCTACTGAGAGTTGAGGGATGTTTGTTATTGCAACATAGTATAGCAAAAGTTGCCTAACAGATATCAGTAGTATCTAACTTCAATGACAGTGAAAAATAGTGGCAATGAAATACCTGTCCTCCTTACAAATTTCAAAATCTTTTTTATAGAGAAATTCTGTGTTTCTTACAATCTTTTATTTAGAGTTTTCTTTAGTGTTCATTTATTGAAACTAAACTGTGGACTCTATCCACATAAAAAGAATCATTGTCCTCCTAAAGGATCGCATGGTGTTATATGGTACTTTAGTTTTACAACCCAGATGAGAGTACTGAAGGCTATTACAATGTGAGCTAGTGGTCCATATTTCATTCTATTTTTGTGGGTTATAGGGCTTGAACTCTGGGCCTGGGTGCTGTC
Source organism: Megascapheus bottae (assembly GCF_031878675.1). Lineage (NCBI taxonomy): Eukaryota > Metazoa > Chordata > Mammalia > Rodentia > Geomyidae > Megascapheus > Megascapheus bottae. The sequence continues at coordinate 24,397,406 of NC_143547.1, forward strand.
CCTGAGCTCTTTAGCTCAAGGCCCCTGGAGCCACAGAGCCACTTCCGGTTTTCTAGTGATTAACTGGAGATGAGAGTCTCACATTCTTTAGATTCTTTAGTGCCTGGGCTGGCTTTGAACCGTGATCCTCAGATCTCAGCCTCCTGAGTAGCTAAGATTACAGGCGTGAGCCACCGCACCTGGCTAGTGGTCCATATTATAAATTTGAATTTCTCATAATTAGAAGTGAATGTGCAACAGGTTTATAGAAACCACCCTTTGCTAAAAATTATGAATTCCTTAGTTAAGCTCAGTTAACTAAAAGCAAGAGAAAAGCTTGTCATCCCTGACTCAATTTTGCTTCTGTAGCATCTGTTTCCTTTTGTTCAAATCTTTCTTTTTCTTTGTTTCTTTGTTTCTTATTTCTCTCTATCTCTCTTGGAATTCTGGAAACAGGAGTGAACAATAATACCTGTTTGGCAAGGAATCACAACTATTCCCCCAAAATAGTGAAGTCTGTAGGACAGACCATCATCAAATGAGGACAATTACCTACAAGGACATTAACTACAAGGATGGGGCAGCAGGAGTAAGCATCTCATGGGAACCAGATTGTTCCTTAAGTGATGACAGTGATAACCAACTTCTCCTTCTCTGAAAGCTTTTGAAGAACCAGAACTGAGATTAACCAGACCACACTTTGCTTGGGACTGTTCAATAATGTCTACCTCTCACTCCCTGCCCCAGTTCTTCCTCTACTTAAAGTTCATATCTCTACTTTTAAGAAGATGAGTTGAAGTGTTTAAAATGACTCTTCCTAAGGCATGCATGGTC